>NC_031000.1:1958984-1999876 GCF_000149955.1 Fusarium oxysporum f. sp. lycopersici 4287
TGCCTAGCTTGCAAGGGCTTCAGGCAGGGGCAGCCTCGACCCTTTAAAAAAGGAAGGCAAAAGGAAGCTATTTACAGCCGATATCAGGAAATGCATCAATTACGCGAACCCGATACGACTGTAAAGTATGCAAAGTGGCAATTTGTAACAATGAGATCTGCCAGTACTTCTACTACACGCAAATTTAGGTGTGTGCAGAAGTACCTTTTGTTTCGTTCATTTTGATTGGATCTACATCCCTGTCGGTACCCCGCTGCAGTCTTGTGCTGCTCAAAGAGATAGGAAGGCATTGACGGAAGGTACTGCTCTTTCTTCTTCAAATTAAGTGTAAAGTTGCAGGGTGGAAATGAGGCATGTAAGTGGTGGGTGGGACGATTCCAGACTTTTGGCCTGTCATTTTAATAACCGAGCTAATGCAGGCATGTTGAAGCGCTACCCTCAACTCGACCAAACTGTTAAGTAAAAAGGGTTGATTGTGTTGTTGTTGTTAGTTCTAAATTACATGTATCCGAGAGGAGCACAGCTCCTTACATAGTATCCACATCCCAGCCACCAGCAGATCGGACCACCTTAGTCACACGGTCTCAACACAAACTACTGGAACATCCCGTATCCCCCGCTATCACTACACTTGCTTTATTGGAACATTCGAAAAGACGTTTGTGGCAGTTGCGCCTCAACATGGATCTTGACTCGATCAATCCCAATACTAATCCCGCTCGCAGAGGCCCGAGCACAGCCGTGGCGCAACAGACGATGCCCTCACCAATAGCACCCATGGATCGAGTCAGTTCCCAAATTCCCCGCGTTCCTTAGCTGTGCATCCGGGATCCATACGTGCCGTGTCCCGCTAGAGAAGGGGGACGACACAAGCTAGACGCGCAGATCAGGAGCCCACTTATGTCGCTAGATGTCCGCGTCCTGGAAATGTAACCTTCCCTAGCGATGTCATCCCTCCCATGCCGCTCTTCACTATTTTCTCACTCTGTGGTGTGATCTTCAGTGATTTACATCAGCCAGCAGCACCATGTTGTCGCAGTCTCGTGACATCGAGAGTGCCAAACGCGATGAGGCGGGACCCAAGTACAGCGCTGAGTCCATGCTGGTAATTGTATGCCTCTATCTCCAAAGCTTCAATCGGTGAATAGATTGATGTGCTGATGCTAACGATACCATCTAGGTCTGTGCTACCCTGGCGCTGTGCAATGCCGTCGAACTTCTGACGCTTATCTTTATGACCTTCAAGCGATGCGCAGGTCTCTATTTCTGGAGCATTCTTCTGGCGTCGTTTGGCGTCCTTCCTTACTGCGCGGGCTGGTTGATTGTCTACTTCGATATTACCCACGACTATGTGGGTATGATCATCGATAGCATCGGCTGGGTCCTACTAGTCTCTGGTTAATCCGTGGTCCTGTATTCGCGGCTCCATCTGGTCGTTACCGATGCCAAGGTACTGCGGGCGGTACTCATCATGATTATCGTCAATGGCGTCGTATGGGTAAGATCTGGACCTTGAGTAGTTCTTCTTTACAGCTACTAACTAAACCTCAAGCATATAAGTATAACAGTCGTCCTATTCGGATCGCCCTATAGCCCACACGAGAGCCGACGCGGATTCAACGCTGTCTTTAATGTTCTGGAGAAAGTCCAGATGACGTGTTTCTGCATGCAGGAACTTATCATTTCCGGTATATATATCTGGAAGACGATTAACATTCTCAAGACAGCACTCGGCAATACGCGACGTATCCTATGGCAGTTGTTCGCCATCAACTTGATCATAGTCATCATGGACTTCACTCTTCTCATCATCGAATACGAGAACTTCTACGTTTGGGAGCAGGGCATCAAGGTAGTAACATGCTCGATCAAGCTCAAGCTGGAGTTTGCCGTCCTTGGTGAGCTCATCGACTTCATCTGCCATCGCGGCGGAACCCAGTCAGGTTCGAACCGGGATTATCGAAATACTAGTGCTTTTGTAGAACTTTCTGCTGTCCGAAAGGATGACAATAAGGACTCATGCAACAAGACATATCCAGTGCGTCGTAAAGACACTGAAACAAACAAAGTGATCGTAGCTTCGAACACGGTGCCAGACGATGCTGCGAGTGACGAGATTCGTGTCGTAACCAGGGTTGATGTCGAGAGTTTATCCACCTTTCCAAGGGATGATCAAAGCACTGATGAACTGTACGATCACACTATTGCAAAATCCACTGAAATTGAATGATATATGGTATACATATGTAGATTGGTATAATAGTAATTAATTACATCAGACACGAAGAAACAGTATCGGCCGTGGTACATACATGCCTTGCTTTATAGACAGCTCAGCTACTTTTAGGCTTGTCGAGTTTTGGCGATTCGTTGTCAAAGTGCAAAAGAGTGTATTGTGCCCAGTATTCTATCTCGTTCCATTGCCAGTGTTACTCAACCCCTAAGTGGTTCTGCTCTCACATGTACTCCATCTCCATGGTGTATCTATCGCAATCCACGCTTCACCCGCTAACTCCTGTATTTACCCCGCAACCCCCCGCATTCCACTTTCACTTGAAAGAGGCTTCTCAATACAGAACCTCCAAGCAAATTTCAAGTCAAAGCGGTGATCTAGCCCTTTGATTGGTTGATATCTTTACCTTCTTTTCTTCATGAGTTTCGAGTTCAACCTTATTTGAGGGATCTGAACGCGTCGACGCGCGCATGACGTGTATCATGGTTATCTATCTAACTTTCAAGGGAATTTGCGCTTTGTAGAGTTGAAAGAATTCATCATAGCACCGTATCTCTTTAAGCGGCACAAGACTGCAATGCCGTCACAACAGGGGGACCAGACCAATCAAAATGAGCTAATTAGCTGATATAGGCCAGCTTGTACTCTCATTGCTATGGAAGGTTAATAGCCAATTAGACTAGCTGGATTAGATAGCTATACCGCAATAGAGATAGACCAGTTACAGAGGAATAACAGCCTTTTCAGAGCTGCCCCTGGCAGATTCTTTGTAGCCTTCTTGTACGTGGGGTCAAGTGGGGCGAGTGACCTGTAGCAGCCTTGTGCCGCTCAAAGACATAACTTCTCTCTTGATGCCCCGCCTTATTACCGTTTATATGATCATCGTCACTCCTCGATTACGCTAGCTTCATTACCGTTCAGGAGGTTGCGTATTTCTTCTTTGATATGCTCTTTATACCTCAACTATCGCCAAGTCAACCCGGCCTTTCGAACATGCGTCCGTACCACAATGAAGATGAACCGATCACATGCGCGAAACCCCAATATCACATGTTATGTGCACGCTCTATCTTGCGAACCTATTTCTTTCTTGCCTCTTCCCCGCCGGACCTTTCCCCCGGACCGGGAAGCCCGTCGGCCGTTAAAGTTAAACCTCTCCACTTCAGACGCCTAACTCTCTTTAGATTCCCTTGGGCAGCGTTAAGGCGTACCTATCCCCATAATAGCTAAACAGTACTTCAATCTCGCAAATTGTGCTCTTGACTAGGTATCTTATTAAGTCTCTTTTTGTCATTGGCTTATTATTGGCCAAGGTACGCCCATAAGCCTTAGTACTGTCCAAGGATAGGAGCACATTATGGCGAGAAATGGATACTTGAACGCGGCTGCTGGCCAATAATATGGCCAGGGCCAACTGTTCGGAATACGTTTGTCCGGGGCATTGGAAAGACTGATGAACTCGTCGATTGTAGTGGAGTCGCAGAGAATTTCCGGCGCGACGACACTTTCGCTGGAATGAGTAAAAGGCGGGCTTTGCCGTCCGTATCAACATACCTTGACTAACTACCTTCCCATCGTTGGCTGCTGTCTAGCACTACTGTCGAAATATATATTCTAGCCACCTCTAGGGCGACCCTCGTACGGCTACCCCAGAGGTGATCCAGTGGGGACGACCCGTGCCAGTTCGAGTGAAAGCATCGCGTCCTCGATGAACAGAGTCGATAACACTAACACCAAAGCTCTTAAATGAATGCTAAATGCCTTCTGGTACCCCCGTAGCTTGTATTTAACTCAACAATTTCGGCCATTGCAGTCTCATACGGAGGGCGGCTATTATAGGCACGAGCTACAGCCTTCCTCTTCTGGACGCAGATGGAAGACAAATCAGCTAGGCAACCCAAGTAACGGTCGAAAGGTTGCAATTGAAATTGTGGGATCTCTTTCTAAACCCCTGCCAGCAGCGTTACGTTAAATATTGCACAGAAGTTGACGAGGGGACTCATAGCGCCACAGAGGCTGGACCGCTTTGACTTTTTAGAGGGAGCAGGTGGAGGCCAAAGCGCGAGAAAACGAAAGTTTACGCTATGTTTCAGAGAGCTGGTAGCTCACTGGGAGTCACCAAAGCAACGAGAGCATGAAATCATCAGTCAATTAGCACCGTTCTACCAATGCCGATAGCTTTTCGGGCCCCCAGGTTCGAAGCCTTGTCAAATGACGGTCAGGACAGAGAACTTGATAAGAAATAGTGACTATTAAATCTCGGGCTGACATTGAGATTAGCCCATATTACATAGTGCCTAGCTGTGTCCGGTTGCGATCTAAGCGCGACGATGCGAATGAGCGTTTGACACCTCTAAGCCTGGCATCGATTCATGTGAAACAACGTGCTCCCAAGGCCGTGCATTGAACATGACCATCCGTAGTTATTGTTAGGTCATGTTCTCAGTCTAACCGGTGATATTAACCTCTCAGGTGACTCGTCGTGTGAATACCACGGTGTTTACCTGGAGCTTCCTGTATCGACTTGATGCCAATTCATCCTGGTGTCCTCTGTGTCCCGGGAGGGGCTTCTTGCTAGGTTGTTGCAATGCAGCGTACCGATAGAGCGATTGCAGAGGTTGCTGCACAGCCAGGACCAGCCTTGTCGCTAGGACTATGACGAGGTGTGCGACAAGGGTAACTGATATGAAAGGGAATTCTTTTTCCAGGGGAACCCCATGCTTGTTGACGCTTGTTTCAATTTCCTTTTTTGATGCGGTCGTGGCCCACTGCATCACTGTCACTTCCAGGTCAGAGTAAAAGTCAACTCATCAGGCTGGGCTGGAACGGTGCGCCGGAGGTATGAGGCCAAAATACCGCCGTTGTCTTGCACCGCCACACGAAAACGGGGGCGTGTGTCTTGCCAATCATCCCCACTGGGGTCTGGTGAGGCGCTCACCATGTCCTGTGGGTAGAGGAACTCCCACACTCCCCTTCTCCCAGTCCTGATGGTGCCCTGTATCTTGCGTCCTGGGCTGCTTCACTCAGATTACCTTACACTCGGCAGCACAAATATCAGACCGGCCAGGAATACAAGAGGCACAGCGACCTCCTTCTTCCCCATGAAGAAGTCATTGATCATTCTCACCATCGACTCATCAAGAACCTGTTTAGGCACTCGCCATCTCCACTTTCCAGCTTGTGCTTCCTTGCAGTACGTCTCGCGCCAATCAACTCTCATACAACTACTATCACTACTGCTCGATCTTACTCAACACTACCAAACCCCACGAGCTGTGCCAATCCTACTCGGATCTCTTCACAACTATTTGAAGCTACTCAAGCTACACCACACCACAATCAACATGCCTGCTCAGCGACCTTCGCAACTCCCTCCTTGCCCCGGCCCGCCTCCTAGCCGCCCTCTGCCTCCACTGCCCAAGCAAGGCTAAGCAGATGGACAACCCCAGCGGCGGTCGAATGACAGACTTCTTTCGTCGGCTCGACCTCTGGAAATCATCGGCTTTAGTCTCCGCCTCTTACAACAACATGACTCTTGGCTTTGACCAGTTCCAGTAGGTGCAGCAACCTCTCGTCCTTGGTTGCACAGGCAATGGACAAGGTTCGCTCTGGTCTAGCCAGGCCTTCGCGATGGCGCGCGTGCGCATATGCACATGCGAGTCCCGCAACTCCAACACAACCCGAACTCGTTTCCGCATGCACCTCATTAATCACAACCATATTGGGTTCTTGTGAGCTGACCTTGACTCGGTCAGTCATCTGCTAATAGAATCGCCCCCTCATCTCATCTATTCGGCCGTCGAATCAATCTACCTGCCTCTACCGGATCTTCACAAAACCGTTCTGGGCCGCTCAGCCAACCCAGGCGCTCACGACCCGGCCACATGACCGACCTCTTATAGCCACACACTTCTTTCGTCCTTTTTGGTTGTACCGACCGGACTTTTTCAACTTCACTTCTTTGCGTGCACCTTCCATCACAAGCGCATCACCGTTTCAATACCCCTTGTCACCATCTAATCACGTTGACTTTAATCCCACTTTTCCCCTTCTCTACTTCATTTCATCACTATTCGGGAGGAATTTGTTCCACGGGTTTGAGGAGCTGTATAGATAGAGAGGCATTATCACAGCGTCTTACAAATACACCGCAAAGTCTGCTGCGTTAGCAGTCTTCTTTTGCATTGCACTGTGTCACGTGTACGTCGGACGGAATCCGGGCCTCTCCGCCAGGCGACTCGGTGGAAGGACAGACCCTGCTTACCTCCAAGTCGGCACTCTGTATTACTCGCGTAGAGATCCGTTTCATAGGGACGCTCGGATGTTACCTTATCTGGGCTCTGCTTGACAAACCATAGATCTTCAACGGGTATTCGCAATGCCCACGGATCCAGGCATCAGCGATCAGGCTTGCAAACAAATAAATCAAATTAGATTGGCGGCCCAATTTGATTTGATTTGGATACTAAAATTGGCGATTTGATTCGATTTGGATCAATTCGGATATCTGGATAACCCCACTTTTCTCTCAAGACGATATGCATTGAGCGGCTCCTATGAGACCCGCTTTGAGACGCCTTCTGAGCCGTGACCATCTGCCCAGCGAGGCTGAATATCCGCTCTAGCTCGGATGGCATAGCCGGAATTGAAAAGAGATCAATCGCCATTCGCGGCAGATCGCGACGCGTTACTAGTTGGCAAGCGCTGGGCTTCAAACTTAAGTGGGGGTCAAGGAGGTCCAGCGCAATCGAGAGAAAGGGCACTATGGAATATGCGGCAAGACTGGACATAACGCCAGAACTTGTGAAATAGTGGCTGATGTATCTGGAGGGGAGTATAGTAATTAGTTTCAATTGATTAGATGATTTGTTGTGTTTTTATTGCGCTTGTAACCTTGGAGGTTAAGATTTTTGATCGGCATGCTTATCGATGGTGCCCGCAATTACGTCGTAATTCGCTCAGACCACGTGACGACTTATCCCCCGCAAAAAGCGGCCCGTGAAATCGTGTGCGCGGCGCCTGATAAGTGCATTTGATAAGTTCCCCGCAACTTATCAGGCCCCAGACAGGAAACAAACACCACGTAGAAAGGCCTTGATCGACCGAGATGGCCGCAGACGACTCGTACACGGCCGCAGACGAGCGTGCCCGTGCCGCCCGGAGGGCGGGCCTTCAGGCGAAGAAGGACGAACAGCCGGCGAACACGGCACGGAGTTATGCTGCGAAGCAGCGGGAGTGGAAGGCGCGTTCCCCCGGCCGCCGCCCTCTCTTTTCCCCTTTGCCCTTGTCTCTTTTTTTTACGTAGAGTCCCATGGGCGGCTAACAGACGAGGACTTATAGGCCTGGTGCCGTACGCCTCGGGCTGCGGCAGACGGCTCACTTTATAGCTGGCCCGACGGCGAGCTCGTAACCCCAGACAAGCTAGCAGCCTGGCTCAAAGAGGATATCCTCTTACGACGCGTTGCCCCGCCGCAAAAGAAACCACGGGCACGGGGTAAGGGCAAGGGCAAAGGAAAGGCTGTAAAGTTACGGCGGCAGCTCGAACAGGAGCAGCTCGAGGCCGCGGCCCTGGCAGAGGCCGAAAGCCTAGCCGAAGCCCTAGAGGTCCCCCTGGCCGAGGCCGCCGAGCTGCTTGCGGACGACCGCGAGGGCTACGTGCCACCCACGGCCCTTGCGCCGGCTGCAGCAGACCTTGCCGAAGGATCTTTGCTTACGAGGGGCACTATCGACGCCTATATCGCGGCCGTTATCGAGCTCTGGCGGCTCCAGGTAGCCCACGGCAACGCAAACACGGAAAACCCCAGGGGCGCCGCCGTACGAGGCTTCCTTGAGCAACGCGGCTGGCAGCGGGGGAAGCACGACCGCGCCTCCTTTAAAGACCGCGGGACTGACGGGATCCAGGCCAGCTATTCACCCGACGAATGGCTCCGGGTCCAGGATCTCCTTCTCAGCGGGGCCGCATACATGCCGCAAAACCTCCGTACGCGAGTTGACCTCCTGTTCGGCCACTACTACCTCTTACGGGGGGAAAACCGCCGTAAGATGGAGCTTGCAGACCTGTCTCTACTCGACTATCCGTCTTCAGAAGGCCCGACCCCCTGTGGCTGCCTCGTTACCCTTTTGCGAGACGGTAAGCTAAACAAGACGGCAAAGAAAGAGTTCATGGGTGCCCTCCGGCACAAGGACCCCTTGTTCTGTACGCAAGGGGCCTTAGCACAGCTCTTCTTCTGGCGCTGGCACGTCGCCGGCGAGCCGTCCCCGTCCTTCCGGCGCCGCCAGGACTGGTATCGGATCAAGGTTCTTGTCGGACGGGACCGCGAGCAGGAGCTCTCGTACCCGACGCAGCTACAAGAGACCTGGCGTATCTTCGGTGCTGCTGGCCTTATGGCGTCAAAGAAGACGCACCTCCCGCGCAGGGTAGGCGCCCAGGACGCGGAGACCCACGGCACGTCGCTCGCCCAGATCTCGCAGGCCGGCCGCTGGAACCAGAGCGTGCTCTGCCAGGCCTATCTTACGCATCTACCGCGCCAGTTCATGCGTATTGTCGCCGGCTTCTCGGCATCACCCGGGGACTACTTCCTCGCGCGTGCGGCCCACGAGCCTCCGTATGTCTTACAAAAGCAGCTCTGGCCGTGGATCGAGGAGTGGGAGCCTCGCTTTGAGGCTCGCGCGCGCCGGCAATGCTGGGCAGAAGGTGGCCTCGACGACGACGACCTAGCCGCCGACGGCTTCCTTAAGCTTATGCGGCGCCTGCGCATAGTACTGTTACAGGACCTGGCTGTATTGCAGCCTCGCTATCCGTCGCTACCCTTCTTCGCCTACGCCCCTTTTAACGGGCCCGAATGGGATGAGTTCGCCGTCGCCGTTCGCTCTGACGCGGTAGGGGCTACGGAGCCGTTAAGCCTGCTCGTACAACGCGCGCTGCCAGAGCTTAGCGGTGTGTTAGAGAGCACACGCGAGGCCGTCTTACAGAATAGCCAGCGGCTGGCCATCCGGCTAGAGGCTCGGCTAGAAGGAATTCAGGGCGGCCTCGATGCCCTCCTCCAAGGCAAGGTCCCTGTCACCTTTACCGGCCACTTTGGAGCCGGGCCAGCAGTGTCACTGGCGCCGGCGCCGGCGCCGTCGACAGCCCCTAACTTGAACTTCAATACGGCTCCGGCTCCGGCTCCGGCTCCAGAGCCTCCAGTACCAGGTATGCCCGTCGTTGCAGCCTTGGCCAAGGTCTTTACAGTGCGGGATGTCTGGAAGGAATGGGAGGAAGGGATTGCAGGTCAGCCGGCCATACGGGTGCTAGAAGAGACGTGGGGAAGCCGCTGGCGCCCGGGGAACGGGATCAGGGTGCAGTTCTGTCGCCGGAAGGTGATCTGGGACGAGCTCTTGGCCCGCACGGCGTCCGGCAAGAGCGAGGAGGAGGCAGTTGCAGAGCTAGAGCTCTTACGCGCTGGCCGGAGCTTGAACCGGCTCGTCGACGAGCTCAAACAGCGCCGCCGGCGGGGCCGGGGCCAGGGCCGGATACGGGTACAGGTAGGGACCCCCGTGCCCGATGACCCAGGCCCGGGACCAAGGCCGACTCGGGGCCAGGGCCATCGGGGGCGCTGGGCTCGGCTAGGGAGGAGGCGGACCGCCCCTCGTCGACGGTAAGCTGGCCGTCAGGTAGGATCTTTATATATTTATAGCAGTAACTAGTCCGTATCTATCTATCTATCTAGAAGGTGTGTTTTTTTATTAATTCTTTTTTTTTTTTTTTTTTTTTTTTTTTTTGAATATTAAGGAGCAGCAGGATCAGCGCATTGCTATGTCGTAGTCCTTGCAGCGAAGCCTGGCCCCCCAGCCGCTGCACACGCAAATATCTCAGCGCCCGCTCGTCTATACAGCGTCGCTCTTGAACCAAACGGACCGCCAGAGCGTAGCAGTCCTCCAGCCCTGGAATTGCATCGATTTGGCTCCTAACCGTCGAGATATTCGCGTGCGCGGCGCCGGGCACTTATCAGATGGTAGTTGTGTAATCACATACGATTTCCCGAAATTACTCCGCAAAACGACCCCACGATAAGTTCTGCTTATCAAACACGTTAATAGATAAATAAGTAGAAGAAAAGCGCTATGAGCCCGCCTGCTACTAGAGCGAGGTACTAAACTGTCTGTATATTGCTGAAAGTGGCAATTGATTCTGTGACGATGGACACGACTCGGTACGACTATGGCATTTTTATTTTATTTTTTATTTATTCAATTTTAATTACACGCCTCAACTAGCGCCAGGGAGCAGATTGCTGTGCATGATATCGGCAGATTGAACATAGGCATAAGAGGCCGAGCTTCATCGGCCGCTTAGAAAGTAGGAAGCAGTTCAAATTAATCATCTCTTCTGCCCCAACCCCATGTTGCACACCTCACCGAACAAATAGGAGGCTGAGCGGCGTCTACTTGGACATCTGTCTGACCAACCGTGGCCGGAAGCCCGGCGAGGACATGGAGGTCTCACTGAATAGGAATTCATTTTCGATATCCCTTTGAGTGCCACAGCCCTTCAGGAAGGCCACTCGCCCCACTTTGCTTAATCATAAGGTTAGTACGTGCGGGGCACCGGAAGTTCGTAAGATATTTGCCAAGTCTGTAAGGTAGCTCTTTGTAACAATCAAAACTGCTGGGACTTTTACCATCATACAAATTAGTATGTAGGGAGAAGTACCGTTAGTTTTTTTTATTTTAATTGGTCCTATGCCCCTGTCGTGACCCCTCTGAAGGGCTGTGGCACTCAAAGGGATAAGAGTTCTCGCTGATGCCGGCTTTGACATTGCCACGGTAGCATGGACTGGTTCATCGGTCTCCGGATTACATTGGTTGCACAAGGCGCAGTAGGGATGGAGGAGTCGCTTTCCCGCGCAGTGATGTTGCTTCTAGCAGCTTTGGTTATGCATTTTTATAACATCTACAACAGCCTGGCAACGCTCATACATTGATTCTAATAGTTTAAAAAAGAATGCATCATCAAGAGGATGCCAAGCTTCCTTGACTGCAGTTCGCAACCGGTCATAAGATTGATCATCCGGGAAGTGTTTCTCAATATTATCCGTCATCTCGTTCCACACGATCGCAATAGGGTTCAAATCCGGCGAGAAGGACAGCCATTCACTAGCTTGATGCCTCGATCTTCGAACTCGGCGAAGAGTCCCAAGTTGTCATCCTTTGACCCTTTACCAATTAGAATTATCTCGGACCGGAGACGTGCACAAAAATGACGCGTAATTATTCCTCGTTGCACCAAATGTCATTATGAATCTTGCGGAAGTCGTCATCATTTCATGCAAAGCGGGCTAACTTCTCCAGGGTTGTTGCGCCATGGTTACATCGGGAGCAGGCCATGACCTACATCAGACCAGCGAGAGAAGGCCTGTCTGGAGAACACCGCCGTGGAGATGGTCGATTCAGTTGTTCACATGCGTGACGTTGAAGCTACGCCACTCGCCACAAGGTGAGGGCTACCGGAAATAGTTTCGCCTCAGCATCCTTGCACTGAACATCGACGAAGACCGCCAGGGGTCCTTCTTATAAAAATAACGAGTCACCGCGGACCCTCCAATGCCTCATCATATCCACTGAATAGGGTGAAGAATTGACAATAAGGACAACATAAAGAGTAACGAAATGGCGCACAAACTACATTCTTCAATCAACTCGACAATGCAGGGCGATGACAATGTCTGGACTCAAAGGTCGCCTGTACCGTTCTTTGTGGCATTTAGCGGCGCCATTGTTTTATCCTTCATGATGTAGGCGATTCCTACCTAATTCTTTGCTTTTCACGTCTGTGCTAAGGAACAAAAGTGTCTCGTGAAAGTGAGAAGACGTCATCGCCAAGCTCAGAGGAATGTCATGGCTGCAAAACCGAAATCGAAGGATATGATATCCCTGCAGGCGCTGAACGATGCAAGTCCATCCCAGAAGTACGAGGTAAGAGACTTAGGGAGGCAGGCAACCGGGGCTTCAACGTATGCCAGCTCAGCTGAAGTCTGGTGAGCAGTTTCAAGTTAAAGTGATAATTTTCTCTACCCATGTTGATATCAGTGTTAGTGCAATCTGCCTCGAAGTGCTCGTGGATCGGGACGATGTCCGACGGTTGCAATGTCAACATGTGTTCCATTCGAGTTGCATCGACTCTTGGTTTCAGAACCGCCACGTTGACTGCCCGTTATGCAAGTCGGTTTTTATTTTGAACAGGCAAGATGATTTAAGGCTAGAGTGTGTTAGGTAAAAGAGCTTAGAGGTGGGGTTGGGGAACTGTGTTAAAGCCTAGTAAATATTGGCTAAGTAACTAGACACGAATATGGCTTGACTGGCTGTGAGATGTGTTATATCGCAAGTATCTAATAAGGACCATGCAAATTACGGATTGGTTCAGCGACGCCTACTGCTGCATGTGGATCATTGGTCCTCACATCTGTTTACGCTGGTTCAACTAGAGGATAGCAAAGAAGAGTGGAATGCTGCATTGTTTCGCCTTCTCTACGCATCTAAGGTGCGTCATTGCCAAAGGAAATGCCGTGTAGTCTGCAGTCAGTGCATAATTCTATGTGGTAACTCTTCGAGAGGATGATGGGAGCAATATCGAGTCAGTTACAGGAGGCAGTCAGGGAGATTAGCTTTAGCTTAGACATTGTTTGTTCCTCTATACTGCTTGCGGAAGGTCTGCAACGGTAGGGTGGTCTGGTGAAGCCACCCGCGTCGTCAGCTCGAATTGACTTGCCAGATTTCTCGGTTGGCGGAGAAGAGCAAAGGCGGAGGGTGAAGGAAGCATAATGTCGTTGGATTTCATCGGGTTAGGCGTCGATCAGTAAGGAACGGCACGCGTCGAGGAGAGGTAAATAGACTGGCACCGATGCGGTTTGATGTTATGGGGGGGCGAGAGACGTGAAAGTTAAGAAGCTACCTTCTCTTTAACCAATTTGAAGGCACTGCTCGGGGTAGCACACTAATGAAAGACCTGAGTAGTAACTCTGATTGGCCAGATTCGCTCACCAGGCCCTGACGCCTAGCAGGTTCCGGGTAAGCTGCAAGGACGCCCGACAGCGTGGCAGATTCGAGCTTTCATCATATATCATGTATCAAATATATCAAATGGCATTTCAAATCCAGAGGTTTGGATTTGTTTGATTTGAAATAAGATTTTGGCATATTTGATTGATTTGTTTGGCAGTTTGTTTGATTGCATTTGATCTGTGGGCAGCGCTGTTCTTGGCGAGGCAAGCCGAGTTTCATCTCAGCGAAACGCCATTGCCAAAGCCAAAGCTTACTCCCGTTCGCATCGCATGATGTGTTTTTACTGAAGTGGCTTGAGCTAGAGGCTGCACCGACCTCGAGACATGCGGACATAAATCATGTCGAATTCGGCATTACCAGCCCCCGGCCCCCCTTTTGCAAAGTTAGCCCATGCGAGGCTCACCTGGCAGCCAATGTCGTTGGGCTTGAATGACGAAGTTGCTGGTTGAGAACTTGGAGGCCAGCCAGGGTTCCCCAATGTGCCGCCGCCGGTCGGTGCTAATGGAGGGTGCCACAAGGCAAGCTCCTGATCAGTAATTCGTTTTAATACCCATCGCTAGGGCTGCGCATCCGAGCTGCATTTCTTCCAACCAAACCAAGCCCTTAATCCCTTTCTTTGCACGACGCGCCATGGTCAGCCCGGTCGTTCCAGCTCAGCAGCCAACATGGCTGGGGAAACGGGCCCCATCACGGCATCACTACCGGTCGACATGACCATCGCCGGCTTCTTCGCGATCGCGTGCTACAACTGTGTCGAGATCCTCATCTCGCTGCTCAACCGCTTCAGGCGCCACGACGGCTTGTACTTCTGGAGCATCGTTGTCGCGACGCTAGGAATTGTGCTGCACTCGATAGTCGTTCTGCTGCGTTACTACAGCCTTGGACCGAATTTTCTACTCGCGGCTTTAACGTGCGTCGGATGGTATGGCATGGTCACTGGACAATCTGTTGTTCTTTATTCGAGGCTGCATCTCATTGTCTCGGATAGGGCAAAGATGCGGTGGGTGCTGGTTATGATCATCACGGATTTCTTCATCCTGCACGTTCCGGTTACGGTCCTGTTTCTTGGTAGCAACACGCGGCAGTCGAGTCGGTTTCTGCCAGCATTCAACCTTTAAGAGCGCATTCAGCTCGCATGCTTCTCCATCCAAGAGACCATCATCTCCGGCCTTTATATCTGGGAAGCATCTCGCGGTCTCAAACCCATCTTCGCCATCAGAAGGACGACGGAGCGCAAAGTCATTCGACACCTTATCATTGTCAATATTCTGGTCGTGCTCCTTGACGTCAGCCTCATTATCACTCAGTACCTGGATCAATTTCAGATTGCGACCACATACAAGCCTGTGGTTTACAGCATCAAGCTAAAGATGGAATTCGTCGTTCTGAATAAGCTGTTGCTTCTTGTGCGGCATCGGGAATGCAACTGTATGCAGGTTGTAGATGAACCTGGGAACGGTTTACCCCGACCGTCGTACCTCAATATGACAGAATGTCGGACGAATGAACAAGCTCCTGCGGGATTCAACGACACAGGGATCCAGCTACATCAACTCTGAAGTACTACTCTTTGACAGCCTGTTCGAGAACTTCTCCGCTCTCTGGAGATTGTTTCAAGACATGCTCCAAGATGAGCATGCTGGTGAAGTATTTATCCTTATTGATGCCCTGGACGAGTGCGAAAGATCCATGCGCAAGGCTCTGCTCCGTTATATGAGAAAACTGTTTCAAGCATCCTCAAAACCAACAGAACACTTCAAGTTTCTGCTAACCTGCCGGCTTGAGATAAGAGACATTGAATATGAGCTAGCCGGAATTGGCGTATTTTTGAGGATGGACTCGAGCGAAGTTAATGCCGGTCTTCCGATTACATAAACCTCAAGGGTGAGGATCTAGCGCAGAGGAAATAGTATAGCCAAAGTCTGAAAGAAGATGTCAAAAAGGCTCTAAAGAGTCGAGCCAGAGGCACCTTCCTCTGGTTGTCTTTGATGGTCAATGAGCTTGAGAGCACACCGAATTATGAGGTTGCAGATAAACTCAAGGATCTTCCCGAGGGGCTTGACGAAACTTACACCAGGATTTTGGACGACAGCATTCCGAAGAAGAGGCGGGAGGACGCTCGATTTCTCTTACCCAGCATTGTCGCTGCGTGGCGACCCCTGACCAAAAAGGAGCTAGCGGCCTCATTCGCGTTTTGGAAGACTGGATCAGTAGTGGGTGATCATGATCTTCATGATTACATGGACATATGTGTGTCGTGCAGCTCTATCATCTATCTTGACGTTGCTAGTAATAACGACGAGACTACAGCCAACTTCTGCCACCAATCTGTCAAAGATTTTCTACTGAAAAACCACAGTGGCTTAAGTGGACCGTGGTACCAAACGTCCTCGGATGGCGCGAACCTTCACATGTTCCAGATGTGCTGGCGTTACTTGAGCAATGATATGTTCTTTCACGGCAGACTAGTCATCAGTCGCCGGAATAACATGCTGCTCAAAACACCGACGGAGGATCTGCAAACCCACTTGTACCGGTATTCATTCTTGGAATATGCATCCAGCGAGTGAGCGGACACGCAATAGCAAGTTATCCAGCTATATTAAAGGTCTTACAAATCGATACCGTCAGAATTCCAACATTACGCGACGCTTGGTTACTACGGACGGCTAAAAAAGGTGACGAGCAAGAGGCCATCGTCACGTTGCTAGTTCCCACCGAAGGCATCGATGTGAACTCGAAGGATGAGGATAGAAGGACGCCGCTACTATGGGTCTCCGAAAACGACCACAAGGACATCGTCAAGCTGCTGCTTGCAAGGGCAAGTGCGAATACGGAAGATACTATTGGTCGACACCATTCTCATTCGCTGCCATGAACGGATATGATACCGTCGCAATGGCAATACTTAGCCATAAAGCCATTGATGTCGACCAAAAAGGTCATTATGGTTCAACACTGTTATCAATAGCTGTACGAAATTGTCTCACACAGATAGTCAAAGTGCTGCTGGCTACTGGACAAGTGAACTTTGACACTCAGGATTGTTTCGGAGGGACTTTATGGTAGAGGGCTAGAAGATATGGAAATACCAACATTAAACAAGCACTATATGGCTACGCAGAGAAGAGAAGCATAGCAGTTTGTCAAAACGACGAATCTACTGCCATGAGTCTGATATCTCATGACGAGACATCCAGCCGGTGCGTTGTTTGCACTTTGACCATTCCGGAAAACGAGGTTATATACAAATGCAGAGTTTGCTACGGTGGGGATTTTGACATTTGTTCGGATTGTTATATGATTGGTGGGCGTTGTTTGGGAGACGATCATGAGTTGGCTCGAGGGAAAGACAAGGAGGAATGGGTTAGCCTCCTTAGAAATTCGGCGCGCCCTGTGGATTCCCATAGTGGCCGGCTAGCCCAATCCGGTAAGTCATTTGGTGTTTATGTTTGATATGTTCTATCTTCCCTTCTCAGCTTAGTCTTCCCGTCGCCATCGCAAACTTGTATAAATGTAGGTATGTATGTATGTACGTATGTACGTATGTATATTTTGCGTCCGGGGGGCCTTCGGCCCCGAAATGTCCCCTATTGGGGCACAGGATGTGCTGAGCTAAGGAGGTCTATCTACTACGAAATGCTATTGGCTGTGGGAGGACCAGTGCTTCGCGACACGAAATTAAGATTCCCGTCAGAATGCAATTTCTGCACATTTTACAGTTTTGACAATAAATTTGAGGACTTATCTCTATCATTCCTAATATTATCATTTGATCATTTGGTTACCTGTTTCATGAAGAAAACCCCATCTTAATTGGACTTGAACTTCCCGTGGAAATCAGGTTTCAGTTGGAAGGCTAGGCATTTTACCTACCTGTGTACGACTTCTTCTTGGTGTGTTGTTTGCACCTTCAAAATATCTTTTCACCCAGCACTCCTGCGCAATGTAAACAACAGCACCAAAAACCCCGATAAGAAGGGCCAGTCGCGATCTCTTGTAGATAATGCGCGTCTTTGCGGCTACACCAGCAGGATTGGCGGCGCTCAATTTCGGCAGTAGGGCCAGCACAACGTTTTGTTTACCCACACGGCCACTGTCAACTTGCTTTGTCCTCTCCTCCCAATTTTGTGGTCTTCGCTAAGTGGCTCCAGAACCCATCGAAGACGACGGAAACGGCGTCGTGCACCAGCGGTAGAGTGGATATAAGTGCAATCTCAGAATCGTCGTATTGTGAAGTTCGTGGGGCACTCACGCCTGTGTTTGTATGTTGGTCTCAGCAGGTGGTCCAAAATACCTCGTGTACAGCGTTGGGGCCTTCACAAATATCGTATCTGTCGCGAACAGTCAATCTATTTAGGCTTGATATGTGGCAAAGAGGTAATTGGCATAGTAACTAACTGGTGAAGAGCTTCCCTGCGTCGTATCGATCGTTGTGATTGCTGGTAGCTAAGCTCGAGGTGCAGAGGGAGCTGTTGGCAGAATCTAAAGGCACTAACAAAAAGGAATAGGCCCACCAGTAGTTATCAACAGGCATGGTTCCTGGCATCGCTTCACTGATGTGAGGCTCAGGATGATCTTTCGTCTGAGCCGAAACCGTCCTTCTCCCCGGTCAAAACGGTAAATAAATCAGACCCAATGATGCATAGTTAGGAACAAGTCAATTAATGATAAAAATGCTGCGGATCTACCAACTAAATCCTAAGTATACATGGTGTATGTAGTAAAGCCTTTGTACAGAGAACGACCTACGTCGATGGTACGAAAAATCAGGCATTAGTAAACGTCGAGGTTGTGTGCTGAGAGGATTGCGGTATTAGCAAGGTGTACCTCGAGTACCTAGCAAATATGCACCGGAAAGTGGCCTAGGATGGTTTATTTATGGCAGAGGATTTTGAGACTTTCTGCACCGTAGTTGACAAATGATGCAGCATGGCCGCTCATGGGCTCAGGCTTTGCTGCACCGAGTGCGAGCCTTATGGCCGATGTGCTTCTCCAGGTTTCGGGCCGATCGAACTTGCTTTGAGTTGACGCTTCCTTTTCAGTTTGGTATAGTGCAGGCCACATGCATTGCATAGTGTCCTCGCCCCATCAGGTCCGCGGCGCCATTCAGGCGTGTCAATTCGGCTGCATTTA
Source organism: Fusarium oxysporum f. sp. lycopersici 4287 (assembly GCF_000149955.1). Taxonomy (NCBI): domain Eukaryota; kingdom Fungi; phylum Ascomycota; class Sordariomycetes; order Hypocreales; family Nectriaceae; genus Fusarium; species Fusarium oxysporum. Next base: position 1,977,394 of record NC_031000.1, read on the forward strand.
TGGCATCTGCCAGGGCGGGCCGTACGCTACCAACATGTCAGTTTTGCGCTTTCCCCTTTTATAACCAAACTTACGGCTCGTTGCTTCTTGATTTCCGTCATGCCAAATGAAGGTTGCATAGCATTGGCAGAAATGGGCGCATGGTTCTCCTCCTTGTAAAGACACTTCATCTTCACTCCTTTATGAGTTCGCTCGTTCTGTATCGATATTTGCACCAAGTCCTTCACATGTTCCAGAGAACGCTTGATGAGCTCCATGTTACTGAGCATATCGCTGAGTTCCGATTCTGTCGGCAATCTTTCCGGGATAAGGTGAGTCCCGTGCTGCTCACGAGCAATTCGATTGCACGCTTCGGCACAGTGAAGAATGGTGCGGGATGAGGAACTAATCTAGCGGTAGTTAGTGTTACCGATCTCGCATCTCAGCTTATTTCAATTCACTAGACTCAAAGAATCTTGGTAGCTCCAGCTCCCAACTTGCCCATTAACTGGAGCGTCATATATGGCTGGAGGAGCATAATCGTGCCTGGGAGGGGTCGGATACGCGGGTAGAGGCATTTGGCGGCCAAGACGTAGTTGTCGGGGCTGATAGGTAACCGGAGCTGGAGGGGGGGGTGGCGGAGGTGGGTGCGCATACATTCCGCTGAGAGGAGGATGAGGCTCCGGTGTCTTCTGCCGCTCGGGGTGGTGATGCTGGAAAGGAATCTCCGCCTTGGCTGAGAGGCTCTGGCTGCTGTCAGAGGCAGGAAAAAGTGACGACAGGCTGGTGAAAGGTGGCCTAGGAGGATCCGAGAAGACAGGAAGAGCATGCTGTCGGAGAGGGAAGGATGAAGCCGGGAGTAGCTGCTGCAAAAATGGTTGCTTCTCGGTCTTGTGTAATGGTTGACGAACAAGTGCGAAAGGAGGGGAAAGGCAGAAACCAGTCTGGATGCTCGAAGGAGGTCTAAAAGTATAAGGGCCTGGCTCGGTGCCTTGAATTACCTCTGAGATGGAGGGCAGCGATTGACGGTTCGGAGACTCATGGCAGTCGTCCTGCTTTCGGGGTTCAATAGAAAATACCATGCTGGAGATGCTAGCACCGCACGAGGGATGAGGATAGCCCGAGAAGAAAACGGTTGAGTTTGATAGTGAGTGGCCGATGTAGTGAGAGTTGCCGTGGCCGTGGTGGGAGGTTGCCCGATACGGTCTCTTGAGAGGACCCCTTGAGATGGACGAGTGGTATCGATGATGCTGAGAACGGTATGGTTGGGAAAGACGGATTGCTCAGAGATAGTAGCAAAATGGCCGCTCTCTGAGCGAACTGATTGTTACCATGGGGCAGGACAGACAAAATCAAGAGAGGATGCTATAGCAGCTCTTATACTGGGATTCAGATGGATTTCACTGCCTGGCAGAGACAGTCGCTTTCATAGCGGGTCCGTCAACTACCGATCTGGCCTAGTTAGACCCTGGATGGGGTCCCATGCAAGGCGAAGGTGGGGTCCGCGGAAATATCAATAGGCGAGGAAGCAAATAAACACATACTTAAGGCGGCACAAGCCTCCAAGGCGGTCACGACAGGGGTATGGGATCAATCAGAGTAGGAGTCATGCCGTTACAGAAGAGTGACTCCGAATTTGATTCTATTGTGACTATCAAATCTTGTAACTCTTATGTACGTGGGGTCAAGTTGGTAATGTGACCTCTTGGAGGTTTGTGCCGCCTAAAGGGATAAGCAGCCTCCCAGAGCCCAGTCTACAATGGATTGTGCTGCAATAAGCATGAGGCTTTCACCTAGATTATTTCATGAATCAGATGTCCACAGCATCAGTGTCCCCCGCTTGTTGACTATGCTACAGAGTATCCGTACAATTCTCTCGCTTACCCTGATCGTCTTCCCTGGATGAGATCAAGCTCGAGATTGAGTAATTATTGTTGTTGTGGCGGAGGGGGGAGGTCAATGCGCATCTAGTTCCAGCCCCGTGTCCCCGAAGCTAGTTGTCACGCGCTAGCACGGTCGTAAGACTTACATGCATTATGCATTCCCAATTGGGCTAAGGCCCATGGTGCTAGCTGTCGGGGAAATCGAGGGTCATGAATTTGATCATTTCGTGCAGGCGGCTGTGAACTCCCTTGCCTAATGACATTCCAACAGTTTCTGCTCGATTTTTCCCTTTGAATTCCTAGGCAAATTAGGAACCCGAGCCATACACACTTTTGAAGGTGAGAGCCTCTCCCAGGTTAGGGTCCTTGAGTTGCTCGTAACGGGGGTATTCCAGCTATGAGCTGCGCCATTTTTGAGGAGATATGCAACCCATCTTTCACTATAAACAACTCATTTTTGAATAAGACAAATAGACACAAAAAGGCGGAATAGCTCGAGTGGTGTTAGGGACAATATGTTGATGTGAAAATTGCGTTTTTCTACGTTCAAAGGCACCAACTCGTGCCCGCAGCTCTCATCCGCCGGAAGATCTGGCGGGCAGCTCGATTTGGGGTCTCAAAGCTCTCGCCACTGTAGGCACTAGGTGACTGCGTTCCTTGAAGGATTGATTCCATGTCATTGATCAAATTGAACAGAATTTGTATGGGGATTTTGTTGAAAATGCTTCATAAAATCTTCAATCCGGGACTTGCACCTCTCGCACTGAGAATGATTGCATAAGGCAAGTGGGGTGAGTGATTTTCCCAAAGGCTATGCCGACTGAAGTGATAGTTGGAAACATCACAACTCTAACCAGAGAGTCGGAGAAGATGGCCGCCCGGTAACTGCAGTGGTGAATAAAAAACTACTTTCATACCATAGACGAGAACACAAAGCTAAACTCCCATCATGCAAGGGTCAAGTGGGACGGTGGCAAAAACTCCGCCGGCCAAAACCTCCTAGCCATTGACTATTGGACTGGCTGGTATGCATACTCTCATTTACGCTCTGGGTCGCTCAAGTTTAGAGGAGTGGTGGGGTATGAGGACATAAGGTCAAGTGTGAAACAGGCCGGGAGGCATAGAGCTTCGGGAAGGCGGTCATCTACCCTCCTTATTTTTTTGGCTTTTCCTTCTTTTTCTCATATTAATTGTCGCAGGCCGGGCATGGTCTCAATGATCCTCAGGAACAACAGCCCTTAGTAATCAAGCTGGGTGATTTAAAGTAAAACCTGTGGGTTGGAATACCCCACACAGAAGACAATCAATCAACTCACTACTGCTGCTCATTATGAATGACCCGACCTTCAATCCACTTTAAGCACGCTCAGTGCGACAGTTATGAGCCCGGAGACTCTTCCGCTACGTCGCACGCGATATTTATCACCATTACCAGCTTTCCTGTCAACCTGGACGCAATGAAATCTTTCTTCCGACAGGAAATTCTCTTCAGAGAAACCGGAACGAAGTTGGACCGGTTGCATTATGCTTACTGCGGGGTTCATCACCAGCCGCGAAAGCAGCAACTACAGAGAAGACTCAGAAAAACTGATATTTTCATAATGATTTCAATTAAAAAGGAAGCTAACGCATTAAATAGAAGTCAACTAAAAAGTGAAGTTAACATTGCCTTTACCAAAAATCATCAAACACAAGATGTCGATCAAAGACCATAACCTCGCTATGCTCAACGCCCGTGAAGACTGGACGAACTGGATTAATTCTATCGAGGACCTTGCTGTGCGTAATGATGTCTGGAACTATTGTGATCCAGAAGGGATCGAAAATCTGGTCTTTACTGCGACCAAACCATCAGACTCAGCGAGCAAGGATACGATCCAGAAATACCACAGCCTCCAGGCTATCTACGAGAGCGAGAAGAAGAAATATGACAAGGTCTCTGATCGCATCGACCTCACGGTGTGTCAGGAGTTCAAGCAACACTACCTCGGAATCCATGACGTCCGCGGCAAACTCATCGCGCTGGCTGATAGCATCCAACCCACCGCGAAAGATCAGAAGCAGAATGTCAGGACCGAGTTCGAATCGCTTAAGAAAGGCCCTGGCAACACTAGTCTTGACAAATGGCTTAGCCGCTGGCCTGCTCTCGTCAGCAACGCCAAGCGTTACAAGATCGAGAATCTCAGCGAGTCACAGATTTGTGATGCGTTCATTGAAGCATCTCGTGAAGTCAACCCACCGTTCTACAACTACATGAAGTCCAAAGAAGCTCAGGTTGAGAACGAGAAGAACCTCATCAAGGAGGCTGCAAAAGCCATGGAGAAGATCTCAAACGCGTTTCTCACCGCGCTTAACGAGATTAATCCTGACCATGCCAGTAACGGCTCTATCACCGTTGCAAGCTCGGCTGATTCTGAAGAGGACGAAAATGATCAAAATGATGATGCCACTATTGTTCAGAAAGCTCAGAATACAACGAACAGAGCTCTCAGGGCCTTCCGCAAGCTCAACCCAACCCTCTCCGAGAAGAAGATCACGATCGGATTCTGTATTAGGCAATTCAGAACAATGGCACCACCGAAGGAGAACGCTACTAGGGGACGAGCAGCCCATGCCACATTCCAAGATAGGAAGCATGGCAATGGCTGGGACTCGCAAAACGAGGAGAGCCAGCCCCAGCAGAAAAGACAGCGAACACAACCTTCATCTTCGAGCACAAACCCTCAACAGTGCGTATGTGGCATGTCTCACAAGTATGCTGACTGCTACTACCTAAATCCTTCGAAGGCACCAGAAGGATGGACACCAGCCATCCAAGTCCAATCGAAAGTCATCACTGCAGTCAAAGGGAGCAGGAGGCTTCGGACAAACATCGAAAAGAACTTCAGGAGAAACAAGATCAACCTACCTAAGTTCTGGCAGTCTGACAGTACGGAGAATCAACACAAGACTCCGACAGAAGACGAGACTTCAAACACTGCTGCCGCGTTACCACGCAAATCAAGAGCTGCATTTGTCACGTCAAAGTTCGCACTCAGCACAACCGCAAAAGACGAGTACGGCGACTGCTTTCGACTCGACAACTGCGCGGATACGCATGTCTGCAATGACCTATCTCGCTTCACTAAATACAAGCCTCTGGACAATGAAGTCATCGAGTTTGGCGACTCAGGCACATACATCACGGGTGTCGGCAATGTCACAGTCCATGTTGATACCCCATCGGGTCCAGGCTTAATCCAGATCGAGAATGTTGCCCATGTTCCCGGATTCCACTGGAACCTCATCAACACGCACTCTCTCGAACAACAAGGCCTCTATTTTAATACTAGGACCTGTTGGATGGAGTATTCGGATGGATCAAATGCCTTCAAGGCAACAAAGTATGGTGCTTTCCGAGTGGTCGAACCTTGCATGAAGGACGCTGTCTTCAAGGCAAAGTCGCACCAAGAGGCTGTGAAGTCATTTGCAATGGCGACCAAGTCGAGAACACCTCAAGTGGCAATAGCATCTATGGATATCTGGCACGCAAGGCTTGGCCATATCCGTAAGGAAGCTCTCGAACACGTGCCTCAAGTAGTCGAAGGAGTCGCACTTGGCACTCACGACTTTGAACGAAAATCTGAGCTTTGTCCCGAATGCCAACTCGGACAGGCGCACCAGCAAATCTCACGTGTACCAACCTGGAGGGGAACCTACCCTTTCGAAAGGATACATCTCGACCTTGTCGATATGGAGGAAGCCTTCAACGCCGACTCCTGGGTCGCTCACTTTTATTGCGACCACTCGGCTTACCACGTGTCCTTCAATCTCCCGAACAAGGCTCAAGAGGAACTCCTGTCGGCTACGCAAGAGTTTCTCGCCATTACAAACGACAACTGGGGTTTCACTACGCGGTACATCCGATCAGATGGCGAGAAAGGTCTGGGCAAGAAATGGAAGCATTTCATTACAATGAAAGGAATCATCTTCAATCCATCTCCACCAGATACGCCAGATCAGAACGGTCCTGCCGAACGTTCTGGGGGGGTGATCATGACTATCGCTCGCAAGCTTCGAATACAGGGAAATCTACCTCAGAAACTCTGGCCCTACATCGTTGCTCATGCTACCCGCCTCCTCAATCGCATCCCGGTTCAACGAAAACAATGGCGAACTCCGTTTGAGATGGTTCATGGCAGAAAGCCGAACCTCTCTCATCTCAAAATCATTGGCTCTCTCGCCTATGTATTGATCAAGAACAAGAAAGCTCGTCCGGCCAGAGCGAAACTACAAGAAAACGCGCTCACGGGATGGCTTGTCGGATTCGACGCAACTAATATCCACAAAGTTTGGATTCCACACCTCGATCGTGTTATTGTATCTCGTGATGTTCAAATTGACGAGAAAGTCATGTACGATCCACAGCTTGCCACAACTCGTCCTGAATCAGGACAGGCTCTCGCCATTACGGTCAACGAAGTTGATCTGGACGAAGAAGATGTTGAGCCATTGCCTATCACGGAGGATATAGCAACATCAGTTCCTGTTTCGATCCAAACAGAAGTAGAGCCACCTCCACTAGGGTTGCTTCTCACACCACAAAGCTCACCTGAACGAGCAACAGCAGGGGAAATACAGGTTGAACAGCCAGACGTGTTGCGGCCCCCGAATCAAGCAGCTCTCCATCAAGCATCATCGCATCCTCGGACAAATATGTCAGGAGAAGAGGCACCCAGAAAGGAAGGAACAACGGACGCCGAGGTGCTCCAGAACCTTCGGACAACTTCTGGGAGAAACATCAAACTGTCTCTGAGAGGTCAGGATGCAATCGAAACATTCAAACCGCGCTCCACCCTACATCGAGTTCAGAAGCGAGCACGAAGACAGGCATACACCCTACGACTGGAACGCGCGAAGCTGGGACATCAGATCGCCCACGCCTTCGCAGCTGCACGGTCAATCCGAATCCATCGGAGGGACCTGCTACCACCACCTGAATTCTGGCATCAACTAAAACGGCACCCTGAGAGAGAAGGCTTCAAACGAGCTGCAGGCGCCGAGATCAACTCACTCAAGGAGAAGAAATCCTTCCAACTAGTTGATTGTCCAGAAGGCAAACAGATACTGCCGCTCAAATGGGTCTTTACCTACAAACTGGATGATACAGGACATCTCATTCGTCATAAAGCCCGCATCTGTGTCAGAGGTGATCTCCAACACCACTCTGGTGAAGACATCTACGCAGCAACCGGTGCTTATCGAAGCTTCCGGATTCTGATGGCTCTCGTCTGTGCGTTTGGGCTGATATGTCACCAAGTTGACTTCAAGAACGCCTTCGTCAACGCTGAAATGGACGAGGAGGTCTACACCACATGCCCACCGGGATATGGTCAATCAGGAAAGGTCTGGAGACTGCTCAAAGCGCTCTATGGTCTGCGCAAGTCACCAAAACTGTGGTACCATGAACTTGTACGGTTCCTCAAAGACCTGGGATTTGAACAATGCCCAGATGAACCATGCATTCTCATTAACAACGAGACTCATCTTGTCTTGTTTCTTTACGTCGATGATCTTCTCATCATCGCACAATCTGACTACCTCCAACAAGTCAACGAATTCAAAGCAGCAGTAAACGGCAAATACGGGATTAAGGATTTGGGAGAAGCAATCACCTTCCTCAACATCAGGATCCTTCGAGATACCAAGGCCAAGAAGCTCTGGATCTGCCAGGATGGATATATCGACAAACTTTGTAACAAGTTCGGGATCGACAAATCAATGAGAACGACAACTCCTCTCATTCCGTCGTACCGTCCCCAACCTTTCGAAGGACAGGCCACTATTCGACAGATAACAGAGATGCAAGAAAAGGTAGGATCAGTTCTGTATGCGGCAGTAGTAACAAGACCAGATGTCTCCTATGCAGCTAGCCAGTTAAGCCAATTCGCTATGAACCCTTCACCAGAGCACCTGCGGTATGCGAACAGAGTTCTCTCATATCTCCAGACCACACGGTACTATGCCATCGAGTTCTCGGGCTCTGTGGATAAGGCCACAGCAGTAGAGACAGGCGATGATGAAGTACTACAGCAGTCAAGCGACGCATCGTTCGCGGATGATCCAGAGACTCGAAGATCCACCCAGGGCTATCTCATGAAGTTGTTTAGCGGGGCAATCATGTGGCAGTCTTCAAAACAGAAGACTGTAACCACGTCAACGACTGAAGCGGAACTGTTATCGCTGTCTCATACAGCGAGGGAGACAATAGCTCTATACCGACTGTTCGGTCAGATATAATTCGATCCAGAACACCAACCACGCATCCTCTGTGACAATCAATAAACAGTGGGACTGGTCCAGAAAGAGAGACCACAACTAACATCAAAGTTAAGACACGTCGACATCCACAATTTTTGGCTAAGACAGATCCATCGAGACGGCAAAATTACAGTTCAATGGGTTCCAACAACAGACATGCCTGCAGATGGCTTCACAAAACCTCTTTCAGCAGAAAAGCATTCTCACTTCGTGAAACAATTGGGCCTGGTTGATATCTCACTGCGGATTGATCCAGAACACGTTTCAGAGGAGGATATCGATCAGGATGATATGCAGATCTCATCTGATACAGACTGAAATCTGGGGGGGTGTGTCGCAGGCCGGGCATGGTCTCAATGATCCTCAGGAACAACAGCCCTTAGTAATCAAGCTGGGTGATTTAAAGTAAAACCTGTGGGTTGGAATACCCCACACAGAAGACAATCAATCAACTCACTACTGCTGCTCATTATGAATGACCCGACCTTCAATCCACTTTAAGCACATCCAGTGCGACATTAATATACCGCTATAACTCATGAAATTCGGTAGCGCCTGTGGGTCTAAGCTAAGGAATGGGCCCGCAGTTTCTAACTGTATGTGGTTACCACCAATTTGCGAACCCAACCTCCACTGTCCTTCCCCTCCTTGGTAACTCGCCGATATCTCGACTTCTAACGGTCGCAATGACTTCTAATTTTAGGAATGCATTTATTGATATCATATGTATATGTATGCGAAAGAACGGCAATTTTTGGCGACCCTGATGAATTTCACAGATGTAACCGAAGATTTCGATGACGACGAATGCTTCGAGATCGGACAGACCTACCGAAAGGCCCGTTGAGAACGCGAACGTGTTGTTGGACCCCTGGTTGCCGTGTTCTGATTATCTCTCATAACGGGTAGCCGCGCTTGACTACGCGTGGCAATCGGCTGTGAGGTCAGCGACTCTTCGGGGCTCATGCGGTCAGAATATTCGTCGTTATCTGACCCTTGAAGAGGTGATAGAGGGATATCCTTTTCTTCGTAGTCCCCGGCTACAACGATTGTATCACCCGTCGGTGTTTCTGGCGATCGTAGCGGTGACTCCGGGCTTTGGGGTGCTCCCTGCTCACCCCCGAGGGCTTCTAGCTCAGTCTGTAGTTGTGCACTTGGCGACTCGCTTGCCTCGGCTGTTGCGAAGCTCTCAGATGTTGCGTAAGTGTCTGCGATGCTTCTGTCGTCTCCCTCGGCGTCAGGCCTGCTCATAGGCTCTGGTGTCGCTTCTGGGGTCTGAAGTCCATTAGTGATCTGAATCGGTGCATGCTGGTTTTGGTGCTCGATAGCGCTTTCCGCGGGGTTAGCGCTGCTTTCTTCAGTCACCTCCACCCCCGAGTTCAGACCCTCGGATTCTGTAACTTGGATAGGTCTTTCCGGTAAGTCCACCTCGTCATCGTCATCGAGATTTAGGATCCACGATTTGAATACCCTCTCCGGGAGCTCTTCCGAGCGTTCTTTATCCGGTTTGTAGAAGATATGCTCATTGAACCTGACGTTGCGAGTGACTACGACCTTCTCAAGCCGAGGAATCCAAATCCGGTAGATGTTATGCGCTGTGTAGCCCACTAAGTACCCGATATGGCCTCTGGGGCTCGTTTTAAACGCCTTCCTATGCGTCCCGGCTTCTCTGTCTCGATCTAATGGATATGCGCGGCAGCCATAGGCATGCACGCCGCTCCAATCAGGTCTAAGGTCTGCCGTGTGCTCTCTTATCTGTAGTGGCGCTTCGCGCCTGAACCAATTTTGTAATACCTCTATAGGTGACTGCCATCCCTTTGTGGCTTTTGGACTTATATTAAGCAGGAATGCCGAGGTTTGCGTGCTCTCTGGCCACAGCGAATGGGGTAGCTGTGCTCCATTGAGCATTGCATTTGACTTTTCTGATACCTCTTTTCCTGCTCTTTCTGAGCCTCCATTAGGTTCCTTCGTGTGTGGTGGTGCTAGCTCAACATCTATGCCTTCAAATCGCACCCATCGGAGGAAGTCGGTGTTTCCTGATGCATGGATCACAGCTGGCTCATTATCACTGCGCAGTTTGCCGATAACAAGGCCGAATTGGCGCTTGACCCAGCGTTCAAACTGAAATAGCGCGTTAAACACCACTGAGCCTTTCTTGCTTGCTAACGGGATAGCGTATAGCCAACCGCTATATTCATCTTTTATAATCAACAGGTAACATGAGCCGTTATACCCCGGTTCGTACTCTTGGAGGTCCCAATGGACCCTCCAAAACGGCCTTGGGGCGCGCTCATCTGGCTGACGGCGACTGATAACCTGGGTTGCGTATGTTCGAGCACAGGTCTCACAGTTAATACGCGCTGTTCCGTTGATTCGCACGTTCCTAGCATGGTATACAAGCTTCTGAAGGGCTTCCTTACCCAGGTGCCCTGATCGGAGGTGCCACAGGGCTTCGCAATCATCTCGCGGTCTCCTGGTATCTCTAGATGATCTCCATGCTCGGGAAGCAAAGAAATGCATTACGCTTGCGCCATCGCGCCAGAGAACCACCTCATTGCTGATCGGAATCACATTTTCGAGCATAGGATGGTCTATAGGAGAGTAGGCAGAAACAGGCTTCAATTGAAGTATCAGAACGTTATACTTGCGCTGCAGCTGTATGAGAACAACGCTCTCTCTCGGGGTTCCCCATCGCAGTGAGCAGTCAAAACCCGAATACCATGCTCCTGACGTGCGCAAAAGGGCTTCTGAGACGATATTCGTGTGGAATCCCTCCACGACGACGACTTCGCTTAGGGTCAGTGATTGGGTCTTTGGTCCCGAGGGCCCGTTCATGATCTTGCGGATCACCCTAGTCCCCTTTCCTAAGATTGGAAAGCTTGTATCGCCGGCTTCCACATAGTCCCCGTGGGTAGGGACGAAGGAGTCCTTTTCGAGCATGGCTATACTGTTCACTAGGTGCGTAGCGCCGCAGGTATCCAGTAGAGTGCTTCGTGTAAGAGGGTGAAGGGGTCCCTTGTGCGCTATATGGAGCTGGATGTTACGCTCAGCTTCGGCTAGGATGTCGGGTGATAGGATGAAATTAATAAGGTTTCCAGGGTACACGGAGGAACCAGGGTTGCCCTGAGCAGGGGAGCATGCCTCACCGCTGTTTCTCAAGACTTTTGGCTTCAACCATTTCCAAACGGGCTTGTCAAGCTCCTTTCTTATGCGGTCAAGTTCACCGTCTGAGGGCTTCTTTACATGCCGAGGTGCCGTGCCGGTTACGGCGTAGATAAGTAGGGCGCATTCCTCAGCCTTCCACCAATGGTTATCGCGCTTGCAGGGGCAGTTGTTGTGCTTTGGTTTATCTGAGCGATTGCCAAGGGTCGCGTGGACCGCATAGCTCTTGCCAACTTGGGTTCTTCTGATAACACCTCGTAGCTCACTGGCTAGATCGGTGAGGGAGGTCTCCTCATTCAATTTCTCCTTCTTGAGAAGCGCGTTTCGCTCGCCTTCCGCCCAGGAAGGGGCTATCCTCTTCTCTACAGCTTCCAAAAAGCGGTCAACACCTGGGTTTCCTAAGATCTCAGGGATCTCATATGGCCTTGCTTGTGCGTAGGCCTCTTGCCAGCGTTGCAGCCACTGTTCGGGGCTCTGTCGAGCTTTGGAGGCATCGTCGAGGATCTTGAGATATCGCTGTGTAATCTCACGAATCGTGGTTGAGATGCTTGGTGCGAGATCTTCTTTCAAGCCCCTTAGTAGTTGGCGTATAGTATAGCCTGTTGGGTGCTCTTCTTTGATCTGACCGAGCACTGCTGCTAGGATGCTGGAGTCAACGCTCTCAACAATATGGGCCATAATGCGTGAGTATTCGGTGGCTCGCTGCCTATGCTGCCTTTGCAGGTGCGGTAGGGCTAGGAGATGGGCTTCATAGAAGATCTTAAGATCGCCGGTAGAGGGCTTCGTAGGCGGGATTTCCTCTTCTGCCGTTTTGCCTACCCTGATCTCATGCTCGGCGAGCTTGCGCTTCATGAAAGTCTCGAAGTCCTCTATAACTGGCTCTTCTGGCTTGTCAGAGTCCCGGTCGGCACGCTCGGGGTCGATTCGCGGCCAGGCTCCGTAAGCTTCAGCTTGTAATTCGATCTCTTGAATCCATGGAATCCAGTTATCGGGGCCGCGCAGGATTGTACGGGCTGTCGTGCTCGAGGAGCTTCGCTCATAGATTGTCATGCTTGATGATCATTGAAAGGGATATAGAGAGAGGTAATTGGTTCTGTTACAGGATAAGATAAAATATGTGTGTGTAATAGGGCAGTGGAAGTTACTAGGACTTGCACCTACCCGGGCTCATAACTGTGGCACGCACAGCAGAGGGGCACATAAGAGAGGGTTAAAAGAGCCTTGATTCTATCATAGGAGGGGGCCAGCAGAGCTCCTTATATACAGATGGAGCATCAGATCCTTGTCAGGGAAGCTAAACCGATCAGGGCTACCCTACTTTTGACAATTAGTACCTCGCTGGTACTGCTGTGATGACAGGGATAAGGTGGGGCGGGGTACGCCTTGGAGGCTTGTGAGCTCTCAGGAGATAAGTATTTTGCATATGACCCAAGACGCAAACAGTGAACCGATGCGTTTCAAGCATCCTACCAACCGATGGCAGCCCGCCTGATCTTGATCAACATACCTATGGCTTCGGTCTTTGGAGCTCGATTTATCCGTGGGAGAAGAGTGATAGACATATCTTGGAGAGTATGTCGAACCAGGGTCAACACTAAGCGTTGCGAATGTCGGACGACGATTAGACTTGTTATCATTACACCCATCTAAATCTACTACTACTATACAAATGTCCACGATACTTATGCTAGAAGAATTTACCTATACTATGGGTTTGTTATTAGGAAAAGAACGGCTCTATTTGGAGGTCATCCGTTATGGCTTCTTTCTCGCCTATTGGATAGAGACCACTCCCTGTCGAAGTCTCCCGGAAACCCATCCATGAGATATGCGCCCGGAAGATCATCGAGTTGTCCATACCCAGACAGGACAGTGTCAATACGCTTGCAGAATGCTACGCATAAACCATCTGTCCCGTGGTGTGATTTAAGTGTGATGACAGAACTTTAAATTTCCGGACTGTTCACAGACATTTCTAATTTGTTGTACAGACATGATTTGCATGAATGCACGCGCGGTACGCTGGCTTCAAAAGATGTCGGCATCTGGGAGACTACAGAAACATAACCGTGCAAGTGCTGACATGCTTTTCACCAAGTTCATTAACTGTACTTCATTTCTAACGAGTTCTACTCTACTGTCATCAAAAATACACGAAAATCGGGCATTGGTCGAGCACAGGATCTTGATCGGACCCTTGAACTAATCGCGCGAGTGGGGTTCCCGAGCTACAAGCAACAGGGGCGCTGGGATCACAGCTTGAAACATGTAACTTTTGACTCTGGGCCAATCTGTTTGTTTCTTGAAAGTTAAACCCAACGCGACCCATTCCTGGGGTATTGACGAATGCCGTGAAGCAGGGGGTTGGGCTTCCACGTGCAAGACGGCTGGGCGTCAACGTGACTGTGCCGTCACTGAAGAGTTTCTACCTGTTCGCCTGGTTTTCTCTTCAAACTCTAAAATGCGGTCCCCCATGTCGTGGTGGAACGATGGCACCTGCAACCTCCTTTTTTTTAATGACATTCGCAGCTGCCAGGTTGGCAGTGATATATCAAATAGCAAATGCCATAACTTGATAGCTCACATCTTATTATTGAGCAAGGACGTAAGCAAACTTTATATAAAGTAATTCTGATGGCGCATGCTTGACGTTTCCGCCGTTTAGGAGTTGTCTTCCTATCTAGGTTGGCGCGGACGTCGATAGCGTGCCCCAGCTAAACCTTTACCAGCCTAAGGGATGGATACCGTGTCCGTGTCATCGGTAAAGGGGGGATCTCACTGCCGGCACCCCCCATGTCTAGTATGAGGTTTTCTAAATTCATTTCACTGGCCGAGTTCCCCTCCCTTCCATTCAACTAATAACCTTGTTTCAAGCCACAAGTTGTGAAAAAGCTGTCGGAATTCCGGAAATGAGAAAAGGGACGGGGCATCTTTGACGTTCAGAGGTGTTGTGAGCTAGGGATGACCGGTGGGTTGACAAAACGTCTAGCTTGAATCATGTCCCGACTTACGGTTGAGTTGGTTTTTGGTTCTAGCGGAAATACCCTTGTAATCTGCAACGAGTGTCATTGGCCGCTACTGGACTGATGACGACGATCATCAGGATTAGTAAACCCCAGCTGTGAGGTAGTCTATAATACAAGAAACCTGAAGAATGACGCGCTATAATACCAAGATCAACCACAATAGCGTAACGATCCAGGTTGAAGCTCTATCCTCCCTTTTCTTTCCTTATTCACATCTACTTAGGTTTCAATGCCCAGACCTGTCAACCCTAACCACAGACACACCAAGCGCACTCACCATGCAACTGTAACTTGACTTTTGTCCAGTGTCCCCCCCCCCCTTTTTTTTTTTTCCATTTATTTTCCTTTTCTCTTCTCTACCTATCCCTCCCTCTTGCCATGACCGTCGGAGATCCGTCGGCAGCTCAGCTCAATCATGGCGACTGGGTCTGGGGAAACGGGTCCCATTTCCGTGTCATTGCCCATCAACATGACCATCGCCGGCTTCTTCGCCATCGCATGCTATAACTGCGTCGAGATCCTCATATCCCTCCTCAGTCAATTCAAGCGTTACGATGGCCTTTATTTCTGGAGCATCGTCACGGCGGCGCTGGGCATTATCCTCCATTCGATCGTAGTCTTCCTACGCTACTATAGCTTGGGCCCGAATTTCCTCCTCTGCGTCTTTACGTGTATCGGTTGGTATGGGATGGTCACTGGTCAATCTGTCGTGCTCTATTCCCGTCTACATCTTATCGTCGAGGACAAGTCAAAGACGCGCTGGGTTCTGTATATGATCATCCTCAACTTCTTTATCCTCCACGTCCCCGTTTCGATCCTGTTCCTTGGTAGCAACACCAAAGAGTCGGGCCGCTTTCTTGGCGCTTTTAACATCTACGAGCGCATCCAACTCGCAGGTTTCTGCATACAAGAAACCATCATTTCGGGTCTCTACATCTGGGAGACAGCCCGCGGGCTCAAGCCTATCTTCGCCGTCAGAAAAGCCATGGAGCGCAAGATTATCCGATACCTCATCATCGTCAACATCCTCGTTATCCTCCTCGACATCAGCCTCATTGTCACGCAGTACATGAGCCTCTTTATTATCCAAACAACTTACAAGCCCGTGGTCTACAGCATCAAACTCAAAATGGAATTCGTCATCCTCAACAAATTGTTATTGCTCGTGCAGCATCGCGATTGCAGTTGCAGGCACATCATGGGCGAACTCGAAAATACAGCCCTAGATCCTTCACAGCCCGAATGTCAATTGATTGAACGAAACTCTTCTACGAGAACAGGGAGCGATGTTCCTATTCAGATGCACCACATGCAAAAATACCATACCGATGCGTCAGCGCTCCGGACAATTCAATTCTGGGCAATTCAATTCAATTCAATCAATTTCATTTCAATTCGATTCAATTCAGACCTAATTCAATTCAATTACGGGCGACCGAAGTGAATTGAATCGAATTGAATAGATCCGCTATTAGTAAGGTACCCACCTATCTAGTTAGGGCAAGTGCTTATGAGAATCTAGGCTATAAATAGCTTAGCTCATCATCGTGTAAGAAATGAGCCAGAAGTCTGGTACTCGCGCCGGTCGTCTGTACGAACATGGGCTGATCTTGGCAGTACCCACCTACCGGTAAGCAAAAAAAACATTTCCGCATACAAAATGCAATTTTTTAACCAGATGTAGGAAATCCAACCAAAATAACAAGAGTGAAATAACATTCGAATTCCGTTTTAGAATTAAGTGGATCTTGGTATTTTCGCGGTATTCTAACTTCACGCCCTGCCTGCCTGCGTACCACAGTTAATTCTTCCTCCTCCGAATTTGGCCTCTCATCTTCTTCCATCCCTCCCGCCTCGATCACATCCTCAACAGCATCTGCCCTTTCAACTGCTTTGTTTGGCTCAGAAATAGCGTTACCAGCCACTAGAGCTTCGGCCAATGTCATGAACCTTTGTTAGGATTCAGTATCGCCTTCCTCTTCTTGCCTCTGCGCAACCGGCCAACTTCCTCCTCCAGACTGGCTATTCTGGTGCCGAGGGAGGCGATCTTTGTCTCTTGAGCTTCAAACCCTCTCGATATCACAGAATAACGTCTTTTTATTGATGGGCTCTTGTTCTTCCCCAGATCTCTGATGTGGCGGCTGGTCGTTGGCGTATGATCAGAGTCGACTTGCCCGTCTCTGTGGCCGTCTGGCCCGGGCGTTGTTTCTCTCTTGTCTGGCTGGATCTCAGGATGCATGAGCGCTTTCCGTCGTGAAATCGGCCAGTTTTCCGTCACTCTCCTGCCTGAGAGGATGTTTTTCTTCGTCATACCCACTGCTCTGGCTTTGGCATAGGCCTTGATGAAGTTGACCTTGTCCACGGGCGCAGAATCGGTCAGGCTGGTGAGTTTCTGCAGTTCTTTTCGATATGCAGCCTTGGATGCGTTGAAAACACCATTATCCAGTGGCTGTAGGCCATGAGAGCAATGTGCAGGCAGGTAACAGCAATACACGTTGTTCAAAAAACACGTGGCCATCCACTCATCCTGGATTTTCAGTCAGCGGTATTTCTGATCGAGAACAGGTAGACACCCACAGATACATGGCTCCCATGGCCATCTAATATGATGAGCCTTGCATCAGACTCATCTGCTGGTTGCGTTTGGGGCAGATAAACCTGTTTGAGCCACTCGACCGCGATATGGTGGTCTGTCCAGCCGTTATCGGACGTGATATAATACCAGTCGACGATCTTGTTAAACTCATCGATAAACCACTGCTTCAGAAGTTCTTTGCCCTTGAAGATAATTCCCGGGTTTAGAAGACGGCCATCTGCAGTGACGGCTTCGATAAAACTAGTCCAAGTGCGGGACTGCGAGCCTTTGAGGAAGGCCTTCCTTCTGGGATCGCTACTGCCAATTACCAAGGAATCTAAACCTAGATTTGCAATTTATTAGTAAGTCTTGTATCAGAAGTAGTCAGTACTCACCAAATCCAGCCATGATACCGCCCTCGTCAACATTAACCGTGTTCTCAGGCTTGATCCAGCCATATTCGCTCTCCCGGATATTAAAGTACCAATTGACGGCCACTGGGGTAAAAGAATTGAACCTTGCAGCTTCCTGGCGTTTTCCTACCTTCTTATAGATCTCTGGATGGCGTTTAATAAACCTGACTAGCCAGTGTACACCGATAGGCCTTTCCTGGCCCTGCTGTCTCAACAGGGCAGCTACGGTGACACGAACTTGACTGTGGGAAGGAGTATAGCCCAAGGCCTCTTGTCGAAGTATCCATGCAACTAATCTAGCCTCTTGGGATTTGTATAACAGCTGGGCAGGTTGGGTGACCTCGGACTTTGACGGTAGGCCTCTTAATCGGTCAGACAGAGTGGTTTGGGGCATTCCATGCTTCTGGGCGGCCCGGTGCTGCAAGAGGTGATTATCTGTAACATCCAGTATAGCTTCAATGACATCATTCTCTGTATAAGACTATTGAGGCATTTTCAAGGCGATTAAAGGAAGCTGCTATAG
This sequence comes from Fusarium oxysporum f. sp. lycopersici 4287, assembly GCF_000149955.1. Lineage (NCBI taxonomy): Eukaryota > Fungi > Ascomycota > Sordariomycetes > Hypocreales > Nectriaceae > Fusarium > Fusarium oxysporum. The sequence goes on from NC_031000.1 coordinate 1,995,255, forward strand.
ATAAAAGTTTGATGAAATTTTGGGGAGGCTGGGTGATGAAGGAGACATTTTGAGAAAATTTACATTAGTGCCATGCGACCAAACTGCTTGTGTAAAATACAAATGAACATTCCAATATGAAACAGCATGAAACTCTCAGTAAGACACAATCTGTTCCGTGTAAATAACTTTAATTTTGGCCAAGCACTGTGCAAGTGAAGTTAGACATTTTGTATGGGGAATTCTTTTTTTCGCTGAACGGTAGGTGGGTATGACCGGCAGGTGGGTACTGCATGGTAGCTCGACCCGACTTTGTAGCACATTCGGTACCATTTTGGTATCTTCTACTAGCCTGCGTCGGGGCCCTGGGTCTATTCCAGGATGCCTTTTGGCAAGATGAGTGGCAACTTCTCTAGCCAAGCAAGCATGTTGGCACTTCTGACAAACAAGAATCCGATACTCAGACAGATGCATAAACGGGTATATAGGGTTGGAAGGGCCGAGCTCCGTCATAGGCTTGAGTGCCATGGTCTGAGGGATACTTCTTAAGAGCTAAAAAAATCATAAATTGTTGGCTAGATCTGACATTCGTCGTGATAGACCCTGATGGACAGGAGTCAAAACTCGACGCGCTGCTGTTAAAGTGTTGTCCTGCCTGAACGTGTAACCAAGCACCAATCAGAAATCCAAGTCAACCCCCTGGAAAGTGGGGTAAATTAAATCAATTGTACAACAATTGATTTTGGACTGTAGGACTAGGACAAATCGAAAGTGTGACTCGATGCCAGCGCCGGGCCGAACGGCTGCTTGACATAGTCGACAGATCAGTATCTGATAGTCCTGATTGAGCTGTACAATATCCTCCATTGCTGCTCGATATCACCTCTTTGATCTTGGTGATAGAATATGAAGAGATGAGTAGTCTTGTTGTCTTTCTCGATTGATTAAAGTCCCCTTTCCTCTATGTTATACTAACCCCAAGCTGACGCTAGCTAACCCCAAATGTGGAGCTGGGGTAATTTTCAGCCAATTAGCTATACGACTTCGACCAAAGCGATATGAACCAAATTTCTACATCATGTAACCCCGTTTTGGTGGGCGATTTGATTCAAATCGCCTCTGAATGGTACCTAGGGTTCCTGATGTCTTATGTGTCTCTGGATCAACGGGGAGATAGAGGGGGTGGTGGCTGGAGGCGGATTTTCGGCAGACTTCAGAGGAAAATCCCAACACCCTCGTCCAGGGTGGCGATCAATTCAATCTGAGGCGTTGATTGAGTTGAAGCAGGGGTGGCACGGTGCGTTTCATGGGACGTGCACGCTCGCACGGTTCACTAGTTGATCTTTCGTCCACCAGATGTGTGATTAAATTGAATTGAATTGAATTGATCGCCAGCCTGCCCTCGTCAGAACGGGGCTACGAGGACCCTGGGTCACGGGATTCCGGTTCGAGAGAAGACGGTGAGGCCACTCTTTGGACAAGGCGCCGCTTCTTACGAGGCGCCCCCGCATCACCTCACAGCCATCTATGGCTGCCCCTGGGAGAGTTGTTCGACTATACTGTCCGCGGAGTCAGGGGTATGAGGCGGTCGAAGCCGCCGCTAGGGAATGATGGAGCAGCAGACTCTGAGATCGATGCTAAGGACGAGCAAGTCAGGGCAAAGCTTTTGGAATGAGCTTGTTGGTGTCAGACATTACGTGTATTCGGTTCATTGATGTGAATTGGTGTATTCATGTTGTGTTCTGTTAAACTCTGCCCCTTTAGGGCGTCGCCATTTTGGCGCGTAATCTGAAGCATCCCTGCTTGCACGTGATACCCTAGCACTTATTCAACAGCATCCCCCACAGGGAGCCCATCGTTACTGACGGGGCCAGAGCGACGGGACACATGTCAGGGGTCTCAACGTCACATTGTGGAAGTTGGCTGTTCAGCCCTCCAGCCGCTTACTACCAGTATTACTAGTCAGTCGCTCGGCATCTGATGAAGCCATTAGACGCCACAGACGCCTCGCATGCCACTAGGCTCCATGGAAGTTCCCGCACGATAATTGACATTGCTCGTATCTACAGAGGATGGAAATACAATGACCTTGTACAAAGACAAAAAAAAAAGATTATCAATTGTTGATTCGCCAAAACAGCAACAAACAAGAAACGGCACAGTAGAGTATAACCAAGCTGTGAGATGGATTGTCTCCTTCCGCTTCGCGGTGAGCTTTCGCAGCGGATCTGATTTGCGCGTGCTGGGATCCCGAGGGCACGCGTCCTTAAACTCTAAACTGCGCTAGAGCGAGCGAGAATCCTCCTGATCCGTTATTAGTGGAGACACGCAGAGGGTTCTGAGCTAACCGGACAGGGCTAGACTCGGATGACCGCTGAGAGAACGAGACAAAGATGGATTCAGTACCAACCGGCAGGGAAAAATTATAGAAGAGTAACATGACCCCATCCATTCCGACCCATTAGCTCGATAAGTTTGACTCGACGACGTCGGAACCGCGAATATAATTCCTGTAGCAAATCGAACAGCGAAGGCCTAACTACCGACATTTCTTTCTTTTCCATTTCTCACTTTCTTTCTTTCTTTTATTTTTCACTCTCGTTACAACAAATGGCTTACGCAACGGACAATGGGCACGACCCAAGTTCAACGAGACGTAGTGGCGGGTCCACCGACTCCCTAGTTCTGCAGTCATCAGCCATGACAAGGCCCGTTGCGCAAACCTTGATGTCGGCACTCACCGTCGCCTCCTCGCTGAACTATGCCTCGAGCGTGTCTAGCGACAGCCAAAACCAAAACCAGAGCGGGAGTATCCCTGGCACACCCGTAAGCGTCCGCTCACGTTGCTCGGGCGGATGGGACCGGCAAACGCTTTCCCCGGCAGCGGCTGCAAGGGCCGGAGTTGATGATGTGGGAATTCCCTGAGCCAAATTGCGATTCGATGGCGTTTTGACTGTTGAGAAATAGCCTACAATTGAAGACCATGCCGTTGATCAGCCAAGCAGTCTTCGGCCCAAGGAGGATCTAGATGACTCTTCTGATTCTTCAGCTGAATACATGACGAGTTATCGGCCTTTGGAACGGTAAGACTTACCCATTATGCTGCTAGTAGTTCAGAATCACTTCATTACCGGGGAATATCACCTACCATATTGGTAGATTGGCTGATTGGTTCATCTGTTTGCTCATGCTGACTTGGCAAAGTAGTTCCACTCGGGCCAGCGGGTCACGCTCCAAACTTTTCTTTCAATCTTTCGTCAAGAAGTTCAACAAATCCTCTGTTCGTCCGTCTCCCGGTTCTGAGAAGCCATTGGCATCCGAGAATTAATTAAACAATTTACAGGTTACGGCTTGCTGCCAAACAGCCAGGTATGTTCCCGTCTCACCCGTCAATCATACTCTTCGATAGCACGTATCTTAATTACTCGTGTGCTAATGTGCTTTCGTTTTAGCAAGAGCAAGCCAGAAATGGTATGGATTGAGGCCCCGGGCGCGCCACCCCCTCGCTACTCTTTAGCTTGTGTGCTTGCTGACAGATTGCGCCAGTCATTCAGCACACCGTCATCATCGATGTCTTCGAAGGGCAGCTTCATTTAGCACCTATCTCATCAAAGCCGAGGCGGGTCCTTGATGTCGGCACTGGCCCTGGAGCATGGGCATTGGTAAGTTCTTATCATTGAACGAATGTAATGATTTGCATCTTTTATTAACATTTGCCATTTTGCCGTATTTAGGAATTTGGCAAGTCTTTTCCCCGCTCATTTCCTTCTGTGCCATTGCCATTGAAGCTAACAATCGTGGCGTTGGTTGATAGCCCAAAAACATCCTTACTGTTCCGTTCTAGGCGTGGACATTAATCCGGTCCAGCCGCCTTATACCAGATCTAACTGTAGCTTTATGACAATGGATATTACGCATGATTGGGACTTCACCGGCGGCGGTAACTTCGATTTTATTCACATTCGACAACTTGGCGATATTCAGGATAAGAAGAAGTTAATCCAATCGACTTTCGACAACCTGAAGCCTGGAGGATGGGTCGAATTTACGGAATGGATCGCAATTCTACAGTCACCAAATCATTCATTAGACGGCACCGCATTCCGCAAATGGAATGATCTGCTAGAGCAAGGAATGCGCAGTTTTGGTACAACGTTATACTACCCGAATAAGTTCAAGCCATTATTACAGGAAACAGGCTTTAAGCATATCGTTGAGACCAGAAACGGCGCGCCGACAAATGCGTGCTATCCTGGGAAAAAGTTGCAGCACATAGGCCATCTAATGACGCAGAACTGGCTGCTTGTTCTTGAGCCATTAACAATGCCTGTTTTTACGCGAGCGTTAGGCTGGTCTCCAGATCAAGTCAAGTCATTTCTGGTTGATGTGCGGAAAGAGATTGGTAACACACAATACCATTCCTTCATGACGCTGTGAGTACCATCCGCCCCCTCCGTCTGAGAACTTATCAAAAACTCCTATGCTTACAATTGCGATCCAGAATAACTATTTGCGCCCAAAAGCCGTAAAATAGTTCATCCACGTCGTCAAAGTGGACCTCAGCCTCCGCATCCGAATCTTCTCTTCCCACGATAAAGTAGGTCCTCCGTTTGACCAGACGCACGTTGAACACGACCCGCAAG
>NC_031000.1:2000335-2024681 GCF_000149955.1 Fusarium oxysporum f. sp. lycopersici 4287
AAGCTGTGCTAAGATTATCGGGAGGGATAATGATCTCCAGAAAGCAAAGAGTGTAACGTACATGATAAGCAAGTGTCTCAGGCAAGCGAGTGTCAACAAACATCGATCCACAAGATGTAAATCGTCACAAAAACACAACGAACCTCTAAATCAATTGAAACTAATTGCTATACTCTTCCTCAGACACTGAAACAACTATCTGACATGTTCTTGCGTTATGCCCCATCTTGCCGCATGCTCCACAATGCTTTTCCTTTGCTTGCACCGACCTTTCCTGACTACCACTTCTCAACGATTCTTCCGCTGCCTGCCCGTCAACATTCATCTGATCAATCGCTTGCCTTCCCTCCTCTACTGTCATCACCCCTCTCTTCTGCAGTCTGGTTTTTTTTCATATGAGCAGCCTGCTGCCTATGAGATCAACAGATTGAACACAAGTATAAGAGACTAACCTTCGTCGTTCCTTAGATATGGGGGGAATAATACAATCGACACACTGATCTTTTTATCTCAGTCTGCATTCGTGTATCAGTGCTAGGTTGACATGTGGAATGGATATAATGTACTTGATAAGCGAGTGAGGCAGATAGGCGAATGAGGCACTTGGCCACACCCTCGCTACTCTCTACCCTGCGAAATCAACCGCAAGACTCTAAATCGGCTCAAATCAATTGGAACCGTGTTCTTGAGACACTACTACTTCTATCTGGCATCTTCGTGCGTTATGCCCTGCCTTGCCGTAGACGTCACACCGCCGTTCCTTCGTTTCTGGCCTCCGCTTCCGACGACCATTGCGACGACTTTCTTCTTCTAACTGCACATCTACCTCGTTCTGGCCTTGAGAATCCTGTCCCTGGCCTAGAGTGAGGTTCTCACTTCTCGGAGACGTTTCGTCTTGGCGCGCCGGCGTCGACTAAGCGTCTCATTCTGTTGGAGATCACAAGCGTGAGGCGACCAAGGCGGTGGCAAGGTGTGGAAGAAGGAGGAACATTCTACAAGAGATTGTGCCTGTACATAAACAGTGGTTCCCCTGCTGCACTGTTAGGATGAAAAAAGCGATAAGCATCTTCTCACTTCAACAATATTATGCCTACGATCATCCCCTCCGCCACGACACTTGGCAGGCACTTTGTTGGGCCTTCCTTCTTGATGTGGCCCTTACTAATAGCTATATTGCTCAACTACGCGGGGCCCAGCCAAATTGGAAGAGGTATATGACTCAAGGGGAGTGGCGAGAGTGCATTTACAACGCCTTATTCAACACATATCATGAAGAAAGTCAGTCAAGGAAGAGGTATCGCGCAGGGGACGAATCCGACCCTGAAATACAGCAAAAGAGCACCTTCTTGTCCGCCGGAAAATGGGGTCGAATTGCTTTGCTTGTCAGGGCGTTCGGCAAGGCCAAGTGAGGTCAAAAAGCCAAAAAACAGGCCTCTTGGGGGATTGCTGGTACTTCTATCATAATAGAAATTAGGTAGGCAATAAAGTACCCCTTGTTTGAGGCATTTTAATTGGACCGACCCCGCTGTCAGTACGAGAATTGAGGCTTGTGGGCACTGAGGAGATAAAGTTGAGAGGTATGGAGTAGCGTCTGCTACACAGTAACATTATTGCTGGAATTTTGTTGGGCAAACTGTAGTGTAGGTGGCTCTCTTATCGCTTATTACAGCCCAAGCAAGTAGGTCCTGCAATGCGACGTGCACGATCCCAAAGGGTGAGCTGCTATTCTATTCTACTCAACTCGCGACGGCGGGCCTCCCAGATGCCTTCCTGAGGTGCCTGCACCAGGTTGGCTCACACACCTTTAGTCATACTTGTATGACGTTGGCTGTTTCAACCCGTACTTAAGGCCACGAAGCAACCTATGGCACGCGATTGCGAGAGGTGACGGATGGTTTGCGCTCTTTTTTCCCTCTTACTCTGCGACCACCTTTCCTTCAACTTTTATCAAACAAACTTGCACCTTTGATGGTATGGAATTGTCGTCAACGTTGTCGTATTATTTTTATTGGCCTTTATTCAGGCTTGTTGTCGCCTGATAACCAGATTGCCTCCCCTGTCTGCCCTACACATTTACTACGCCCGCGATTTTCCTCCCCCCGAGAGACAGTGATGCGCCATAACTTACTGCTCGTCTGCCTCCCTTCTGGCACTTAACAAGCTCGCAGCATTTCACCCTTTGCTATTTCCCGATTTACTCAGACCATTAAAATCTCCCGCCGTGAACTTTTGCTATCGCATCACCTTGTGCAACGCCAAGAGTAGGGATTGGTTGGAATGAAAGGAAATCCAGAAGCCGAATCCGTACAAGGGGGTCGACCCTTCCAACCAAAGGCAAAAGCAAAGGCACCAGCAGATATCGATTTACCAAGCGAACTTCGAGGATTCCAAGGCCACATTGAAGTGACAGATGAAGCTCAAGTTGAAGACCCAGCAAAAGCCCACTTCAAATCGTGGATCGAAGCCCAGAGTGAAACGCAACCCCAACAGCCTCCGTCCGAATCTCCAACTGGTGATGCAGAGGGTGACAATGATGTAGGTCAGCTGCCCCGTGTCGAAAATGATGCCTCCAGTACAGTGCCTGGCATGATTGGCACAACAGCTGGAGGCGCTTCGAACATGACCTCAGCTCCAGGCACAGATCGGCCAACACCAGCGCCACCCGCCGCTGAAACTGGAGTTGGAGTGGTAGCTGGACCGGCTTTGATAACTCCACGCGGGCGGGCCGCATCAACCTCCACTGGCCTCTCCATCACAGCCGCCGGTCATGGCCATGTCCCTCAATTTGTCGCTCCGTCATCCTACCTACGACGCAGGACTTCTATCCGGAGCCCAATGGCGCCCATCGAGCCAAAGCCTCTAAATCCGTTGGACAGAGATCAGTTGCAGGGTCTGGTATGTGTTCGTCTCTTTGTCTCCCTTTAGAATTTGTCTTGCCTCATCGCATCCGTCTGCCCCTGCAACTTCCGACGTGGGGCACGCGCGCATCCGGTAACAGACGATATCTCGAGTTGAAGCTAATCTCCTGTTTGATAGAATGCCATTCGCGATTTCCTTAGAGTTCGCACCAGCTACGATGCTCTACCCTTCTCGTTTCGACTCATTGTCCTCGATACCGATCTCCTCATTAAGAAAGTCATCAACATCCTTACGGAAAACTGTGTGTCACCCGATACCTGCAGATTTGACCACCAATGCTAAACCTTCGCCACAGCAATTGTATCGGCTCCTCTATGGAACTCAAAAACTTCCCGATTCGCCGGTATCCTTACGAGCACCGATTTTATCAATTTGATTCAGTACTATTGCCAGTTTCCTGGCGAGTTTAGCAAACTCGACCAGTTTCGACTCAGTAGCCTAAGAGGTTGGTCGGTGTCTTTATGCGAGGCGTGTATCGCTAACAATGGCCAGACATCGAGAAAGCGATCGGCGCAATACCCATCGAGACGGTCTCGGTTCACCCTTCAAAGCCGCTTTATGAGGCCTGTCGACACATGCTCGAGTCCCGCGCTCGACAAATCTCACTCGTCGATGTCGATAGCGAGACCAACAAGGAGATGGTCGTTTCGGTCATTGCCCAATATCATATCGTCAAGTTTATCGCCATCAACAACGAACACAACACGGTGCTGCTGAAAAAAACAGTTCGAGACATTGGCCTCGGCACATACTCAGGCATCGCTACCGCCTTGATGAGCAGTTCTGTGCTTGACGTGGTTCATCTCATGGTGAAACACGACATCAGCTGTGTTCCAATCGTCGATTCACATGGGCGGGTGCTGAACGCCTTTGAGGCAGTTGATGTCATCCCCTGTATCAAAGGTGGCGCCTACGATGACTTGGACGGCTCTGTTGGTGAGGCACTATGCAAGAGACCTGACGAGAGCCCTGACATTTATACGTGCAGCGAAGGCGATCGCCTAGATTCCATCTTTGACACAGTCCGAAAGAGCAGAGTCTATCGTCTGATAGTGGTTGACGATGAGAATAAGCTCAAGGGCATCATCTCGCTCTCAGACATCCTCAAATATGTCTTGTTGTACGGAGTGGAGGACACAAGCAACTGGGCTTGACAGGATGGATCCATGACTCTTTACCAAGCATGATGAGGGTTATAATGATTGCATGCGGTCTACGACCAAGGGAGCTCTCGTAGGAGAGACAGGCGCCGGACAGGGAGGCAAGCATATAAACTGGCGCAAGGGGAATTTCTGTGGAAAGAATATCAATATGTGCATACTATTTCTTTCGCTATACAGTACAATTCAATACAATTTATTACGCCCGGCGGTGTATTATAGCCGATAGGACACTAGTCACTAATGCTTACGTACATTGGCTTATTTTTCGTTCTCGTCTCCCCAAGCCCATGCTGTGCCACACATTGCTCATATTGTGTCTGCGTTTCCTAAAGCCCTTACTGTACCTTGCTTCGTACCATCCGAATTGAAATCAGTCTCCTGGAACCCATACTGTGCCTGTTCCTCGGTTATGCGTTTCCTTTCTGTTCTGCTGCTCTCTGCGTTCTCCCATGGTTCGACAGTATTGCCAGCGAACTAGCTTAAAGGCCAATTCTTTATATGTCCAGTGTCCTATCTACAACGGCTGAAGCGACGTCTGCTTTCATGGCACAGGGTATTTAGTGCTTAGTATAAGTAGGTTAGTAAGAATATGTAGGTGAAACTTTTGTAATTTGGCTTTAATATTGTATGTTAAGTCGACCTATAGCTATTACAAATTGTATAGTTATGTAGACTGCCTGTATATTTGTCACCTACCCTGTATTGTCTAATAGTAATTTTCCTCTGAAGTAGAATAAAAGATTTCCTCTTAGTGTCTTGGTGCACTATAGCACTTTAGTCCTATGCACTGTATATTTCCTGCATTAAAAGAGAAAATGCTTAACTGTCTCTATTGCTTATTGGCACACGCATTGCTGTAATGCTACCACTCTAATTCATGAAAGGTACCCATTTAGTCTAACCATCCCTATCCTAAGCTATACTAGCATACTAGCTTCTCTCCCCAATATGCTATTACATAGTAATCAAGTATACTTGCCTAGGAGTGCAGCATCAACCCTCTTTAAAAACTTTCCAATATTATCTAGTAGTTATTTGCTAGTATACTGACTTAATTAAGTTATATTTAAGGCCATTGATTGCATTTTGGGAAACTTCCGGGCCAGGACAGCACTATCTCGGCTTACAGCTTGTGCTCCCTTCTTAGCCATCTCCAGGACCCTATATTCAGCGCTAATAGGTATCCACATAACAGCTACCATATTACCCTTAACCTCTAACGCATCCATAGTTTCATATATACACCCAACACACTCTTAAGCTGGTTGCTGGCAAGGATTCTAAATCGTCAGCACGGCAGCTCTATTCCTCGCCAACAGTGCCACATTTCGATACTCGACGTCAGGTAAGTATCTTAATGCATATGCTATCGCCGCCAGCTCTCAGGAAAACAGGTTCTGCTCCATTCTCATGCCAAGTGTAAAGGAAAAGCGCTCAAGCTTCGTCGTCCTCGCACCGAGGCAGGGACCTCGATAACCCCGCCGACTCTAACTGCCCCGTTCCATACTAAGCTGCTCACCGCGATGCATACCGCCCAGCCAATATCTACTTATGTCTAACCCAAGCCATTGCCATTAGCCATTATAGTCTGCACTCGCTTAACCCAAAGTATCCACATGAACGGATTAATCGTTTCTATTTCCTCCATCGGAATTACATTAAGAGCCACCACTACCTCGTAGAATAGCGAGCGATTGTACCTTCTGAACTTCCGGATGCGAGACGTAGCGTTTCAGAGTAGGTTGACCACTGGCTGGGTATGTAGGTCGGTCCACATCTTGATTGCCCCTCTCCAGAACCGCTCTTATGCACTGGGGATGTATGCCTCTGCTTCTGCTATGCTTGTTACCACCGTGAGAAACGTCCCCACGATCGCGTTTACTCTAATTCTCTGAACTCAGGTAATAGGGCTGGCCCTTCTATACTTGCAGGCGTGCATCCATATGTTTGAGGCGTAGTCCACCACTGGGGCCACTGTGGCTGCGAAAAGCTTTCTTGCTGTCCTCGGACTAAGACTCCTGAGCCTTTGCAGCTTTATCGCAGCATTCAAACCCTTGCTCACTACCCCTGTCATCTGTTCATTGTATTTGAGGCCAGCATCCAAGAGAGCCCCACTCTTCTCAGCAGGCTGTTCTCAACTGCCTCCGCTTAAACACGATTTAACAGGCACGTCAGTGATAAACAACAAAAGAAATTTCTGCACGTTTCAACCAACGCCAGTAAGAAAACAAATGGGCCACGACTACCCGCGCCTCGTATCTGCAGCCATCCACGAGTTTTGCCGTCTGAGCCTTGGAAGCTGTCACCCCCTTCCCCGATTAACCGCCGGGCAGGGCAGGATAGTAAGACATGCGGGGTTATTGTAAAGCAGCGAACTCGATTGAAAGGGCAGTGAAATACATCCGTGCGCCAGTTGTCAGCTTCAGTTATAACATGACCTGACACCAAAAAGTGAAGCATTGAGATACTTACCCGACCATGAGTATCGAAGTGTGGCACTGTTGGCGAGCAACAAAGTTGCCGTGCTCACAGTCCGAAACCCTCGTCAGCAGTCTGGGTCAAGAGTATATTAGGTGCATATATAATTCCATCAATGCACTGAGGGTCAAGGGCTGGCTGTCATGTGGATGCCCACCAGTACTGAATACAGGCCCCTGGAGATGGCTAAGAAAAAAGCGCAAGCTGCAAGCCGAGACGATGTCGTCCTGGCCCTGAAGTTTCCCAAATGCGATCGATAACCTTAAACATAGCTCGATCAGGTCAGTGTATTAGGAAACAGCTAGAAGATAACGTCAGGAGGTTTTGAAAGAACGTCGGTGCTGCACTCCTAGGCAAGCACACCTGACTGCTCTATAATGGCTTATTGTAGACAGAAGCCAGCGTGCTAGCATAGCTTAGGACAGACATGGCTAGACCTAATAGGTACCTCTCCCAGATCAAAGTAGCAGTATTGCACCAATGCGCATATAGACAGTTACAAACTTATTCAAAGAACAACAAATTCTTTGCGAAGAACAACGCATACGAGGGTGGATTGTTACGGTTCCTCCTTCGAGAAAGCCTCTTGGAGTTGACTGAAGACTTGGAGCAGAAGATGGGAGAAAGCATGGAATAAGTCATGGCTTCATGTTTAGTATCAGCTGCAAGAGGCTTGACCAAGCATCAATCTCTCAGCCATGTCCTGGTCATTAGATATAGGAATCAATTAAACTCGATCTCATCAATACCACATGTGTCTGTTACCCGGGATGCGCCTCGCGACCTCACCGAAATCTCTCGGCGGTCGGGAAACAAGATTCCTGATAATGCTACTCTCCTAGGAAGAAAACATGGCAATCTAGAACCTTAAACTTTTTGGAAACTGCATTTGGAGCGGGCACTCATCAGGGTGCGTGACGTGGCATCTGTATCAGGCCATACATCGGGACACTGGTCTCTGCCACATAAGTAAAAACATGCCTGAATATTGTGTCATTAAATGCATTAAACCAACAAAAACGCCCAAACCTGCCACAGCCTTGTCTTGAATCTCGAGTTCTTAGCGATTACACTAGGGAATCGTATCATGTTGATTCTATCAATTGACTAGTATTACAGCTTGATTTGCTCGGCGAGCGTTTATCAGAATAAAGATCTGGTAGACACTTAATTCTGATCGGAACGGGATTTTGGCCAAACTACATGCATGTTGAGCATATTTCACCAAGTCTTGTTTGCTGATCATTGCCTAATATGCCTCTTCTCATCAGTTGATTGTTGCACAAAATTGTGAGACATTGACATTAGCGTTAACCAGTCTCGACGACTCACTTCTGTGTGTTGGTTGGCGAAAAAATGAGGCCTCCCACAAGGAAGAGGTTCTGGTCGCATATTGAACCAACAAGTGACGGCGGGCTGGAGAGCTACACAATGCGAATTTCTTTTTCCTTGCTTAATTACATTACGCTAGGGTAGCGGCCCAAGGTGAAGTACCTAGCCTTATAGGTGGCTAAGTTTCTAGAGGCAGCTGACCAAGCTAATCCACTCGAGTGGATGACCTGTATGATGTCTCAACATGTTGTAGGTGCCGGATACAAGCCGCACAAAAATGTTTCAGATTACTCTCTGCATCCCCACGGTGTCGGAGAAAGAGTTTCATAGTGCAGGCAGGAGACAGCGGCGAGGAAATTCTTGATATGTACCTGAATAGAGAGAGTAGAAGCACCTAGCAAAGGATAAACACAACAGGATTAACCCTATGATAAGTTGACTTCTCTGTATGTGTTTCGTTGGGATTTACCAGGATGAGATGTTTCCTCCTGTACAAAAATTGTTAGGGCGGCCAATCGGGAATCAAATCATGGTCTCAGGTGAAGAAGACCAGGCATGCAAATTGCACATTCGCATATGACATGAAAGTCACAGAGCTTGCTTCGCGTTGTTCCTTGATTTCGCTGAGAGACGAAGGTACAAGGGAATACGTATGCTGCACTTGCAAGTTGCAGCGGATTTTGTTGCTCCCATCGCTCAGCGTTTCAATGCAACATGTTGATTTTGGGCTTTCAAAGCGCGGGCGTGTGCTGCATCCAGTCCATTCAAAGCCCCGCTAGGCCTTGCCATTCACTTTTTAAGCATCATCCCATCCCACATAAATAATGAATCCAATTCACAACATTGGCCGACCGGTTGTCATTGGCAGCCATGAGTCGGGAAGTGAGGGTAAGACTCAATCAGGACGAGGCTGCAGATTTCTGCGGATCTTTTCTCCACCAACGCATCGAATCACATTGATAAGGCGGGACCCATCGGAACTTATCCCTGTCGACGTTGCCCAAAGTAGCGGGACGCATAGTTATGTTGGAGCCGGGCTTGATGGTGGCGAAGCGGTGCGTCCGTGCCCGAAGCCCCAACTGAAAAATTGAAACGCTTCCTCCTTCTGCACACGGAGGAGAAGAAATTGTTGGTCATATGTAACAATGGTTTACAAACGCCGATGGTGTGAGAGGCAACTGGCTCTGACATGCAAAACCCATCGGCGAGGAACGCCACACTCCAATAGCCTAAACGCGGAACTCCGGCAGAGCGAAGCTAGCGCAGTAAGCAAGGACCGTATTCAGGAGCTTCTTGAGCCCTATTGGTTTCCACTAAACGCCAGATACATGATAAGAGTCACTAGTGGGTTCTTAAAAAGCAAAAACCCTCCACTCCTGATGGTTTGGGAACATTTTATTTCAGCCGTTTATTATATGGACGCAAGGATGTGGCGTCGATGCCGTATTCTATCGCCCATTTATACACAGGCACCCTTATTTGTCTAGAACATTTTGGAATTTGTCGGTCTATCCATTTTGAACAAATGCCGCGTTAAGTCGTCAAAGAAGTCTTAATCATCGATCCTAGCTTATTACTCTTACCACCGTATCATTTGGTGCCATGGCGGGTCGAGAGTAGGCTGTTTACTGTAAATGTCAGTTCGAGCCTCTCCGCCACTTGAAACGGTACTGTCACGGATGAGACAGTAGCCGGCGATACGAGCCGTCCCCGTGTCATGGCAAGCCTGGGGCTGCTACAGTGGGATGCAATAAGTTTGAATCCAGGCTGAAGTACCAGCTGTTGTAATCAAGCTCCCGTATACACTGCTTTAGCTTGATAAAGGAAGTGCTAAGCTGTATCGGGCAAAAGGCTATCCCGATTGGGGTATTGCTACGTAGGAAACTGGTCTTACCCCGGTTAGTCACTGAATGTGTACTTGAGTTTGGATTCAAACTTATTGCCCCCCACCGTACCAGCAAACGTGCAATATAGCCCAGGCCAGCAGCACTGGTGGATTATGAATGGAGGGATTCAGTCTCTACCGGGCCAGCCTAACTGTGAAAAGTGCCGGGATTAATGTCATCAAATGAGATATAATGCCCGGTCGTGGCGCCGCCATGACCGGGCATGACCAGGTAGCCGGGAACGCGCCTCATCTAAACCACTTTTAATATGGCTATCTGCCAGCCCTATCCAGTATCAAGCAAACCATCAGCCCGTCCCTCGTTACATTTCTCATTCTCTTCTAGCCACTCCATCATCGACCAAAACTGGCCAACACATGTTTTAAATATCTACGATGGAGTCCCTTTGCCAGGTTTATCCCCCCGATACTGTCTACGAGCCCCCTTCCTTGCTTCCATTTTCGCTACAGCTCGGCGGTAAGTTAATATACTGCACCTTATCGCTACTTCTCATGATTGCAACTATTGGTGGCAAGACTGTTTCCCTTGTCTGAAGGCTGGTTGACTCATTCAGATCAAGCATTCGGGGTTTGCAAAGCTCCGCTTCAGGAGTTGAATACCCAAAATATGAACCCGACCATCGTCTCTTCAGCCAAACGTGGGCCAGCTAGCGATTGTCAGTATGATGAACATGCAAAGAAGTCAAAGATTTCTCAAGCAAATCCTGAAGTAGACTCCATCAACTTGAGTTCTATCTTGTTATTACCGAGCCCTGGTATACAGATTGGCTCAAGCAGTTCGGCTACCATATCAGAGGATAAGCCGCATGCCGGCTTGCAGGCAATGCCAGTACTCGAGCAAAAGGCATTAGAAGAGTCTGTGCTTAACGCCTTTGAATACAGCGACAATGTTATCGTATTGGGAGAGAAAATATTCCCTGTACCGATAGGTAGCGAAATCAACAGTTTTCTCAAGTTCAAACGCGCCCACCCCAATTCGGGAGGAAAAGCTCATGTTCTCACATATCCCCAACGAGCCATGCCAACCTGTTGGAACGTGGCAGTCCAAAAGCCGTCAGATCGGACCTTGCTAGCCTTCTGTACGTCATACATGGTTTACTGCATTCGAAGCGCTTGTCCGACGATAGATAACCCAGAGTGTGTTCTGTATATCTAACGTTTTGTCTCCCATTAGATTGGTTTGCTATCTGCACTGGCAAAAGTTTTATACACGAAACGAATCCATGGCTTGACTTTATTACATTCCAAAATAGTCCGGGAATCCGATCGGCTATTCTATGCCTTGCTGCTGTGCATCTTCACGACCATACCCCGGACAAAGAAAATGGGGATCGAGTGATCCACAACCATGCATTCGGCTATCGAGCCATCCAATTACACAAGCGCACTGTTGCATACCTCCGCGACCTCCTTAACTGCAAGCAAGACGGATCATCTATCGAGATCTTATCATTACTGATAATTCTTTCCACTATAGATGTTAGTAATGAATTTCCTCCAATATGAACTACATACACTAATCGATTAGACCCTCCGGATCGAGCATCAAACGAAGGCTCCTTTTGAGCCAGCATGGTATCAGGGATTAAGGCTGGCGGAAAAGTACCTCGATAAAATGGGGCAGAAATCCGCTTTCTTGGAGGAAGAAAGCTGGAATCAGAAGATTCCAAAGCGTATAAGAGACACCTTGCCGTTTAACTTTAGGGTGTCGCCACCGACGAGCCCTCAGCACCCCCAGCCGACAAGCCTTCACATCTCTCAGGCCGTCTTGGTTGCCCGGGGAATCATCCTCACGCAGGTAACGTCGAAACTTCCACAGCCAGAAAGGTTTGTTCCAATAGAGGAAAGCCATCGATTTAGCTGGTTGTTACAGGCTTCATCTGAGGATGTCTGGACGATCCATGGAGGATGCGGCACTTCACCGAAACTACTGCATATCATGAGTCAGATTAATTACTGTGCCACAAGGTTGCACCAGGATAACCGAAGTATTGTGGTGCCCCTAACAGCAAAGAAATTACTCCAGCTGCTATATGAGCTAAAATCCACCGAGTCGGCCGAGTCTGCTATTGACTCAACCACAAAGGTGATCGAACAAACAGCTTATGCTTGGCTTCTCACCGCGATCATCTATCTTCGATGCCGAGTGCAGAGGTATGGATGATTGTGTATAGATCGTTCTTCCAAATAGTTAAGCTAACCAGCTAATAGGTACCCCCCTAGTCACCGATATGTGAGAAGGCATTTAGAAGCCTTAGCCAAATGCATACAAGCAGTCCCGGCATCTGGCCTATTTTTCACGGCAAATGCCCCTATTCTGCCTGTATTCATACTTGGTTTATTATCCGTAAAGAATAGAGGAGTTGCGCAAGACTGGTTTGAGAGGGTACTTCAAGTGCCGGTTAGAAGTGTAAGCCATGTCTCTTAGTATATCTTACAAGATTCTTTTATGTCATGTGTTGATTTATATAAAGAATCATGGTTAACTTCCTTTAGACTGTTCCCCCTATCTACGAAGCTCTGAAGCGAACCTGGGAATGGAAACAGATATGGCCTTCAGCTAAAAACCTACCTCGTCTAATCCGAGAAAGAGAGCCTTGGTGGGAGAAGCTGGTTGATCGACTTCTTATTGAGGCGGGAGGCATGCTATGTTTTATGTAATTCAGGCTCAACTCTGTCGTCTTCCGTTAATAGCATTCTTAAAATTACCAAAATCATGAAGATACACATATAAATATCTTTGTTTCTTTGACTGGTATAAATAAAAAAGAGCGGCTAAGGGTAGCCCTAATATCCTACAGTGCCAGGCAAGTGCCACCATTAGATCAAGACGTGACACGCCAGTGGAGGCGGTAGTGTCTGGGCGATTTGTAAAGCCAATGATATATGCCACCCTAAAGGAAGAGGAAACCATACCTTGAAGCGAGGTTATTCGCCTATCATCTAAAGCAGGCTTCACAGTATGAAGCCCACAAGCTGTCTTGGGCCCAGCCGCGGGCGAGCGAAAGTTCATGAGTAATTGATCCAAAACAATATCAGTTATTCCACGGCGGATCCGAGTCGATGGAAGAAGGGTGCCAAGTCCGATCTCGACTAAAGCTTATCTCTTAAAGACCCCTATCGCTTGTAGGTTCTGGTGACGTGACAACCAGCCAACCAATTATCTAGGATTAGCTAAGCGATTGGTTTTGACCCCTGTTCACGCTCTAGCGCGGGCCCGTTTGGGGTCTCTAAGAGATACTCGATATGCGCTATACCTGTTTAGGCTACGCGATATAGTTGGAAGGAGTAAACATCATCATAAGAGAGCCCGGAAGAAGCCATAAATCTTAATAGATTGATCAGTAGGATGTCTGTGGCTGATAATGACCTGATATGGGCCTCCGGCAATTTGGTAGGCCATCCAGGGACTTTCCGGCTGCATGGTACTTTCCCATGCGTAACATCTCGGGGATCTTCCGGGGGAAATATCATAAAGGGCCCGTGCCCCACGTTGGACAGTGACCAACAGTATTTCCGGCAAATATAGACAACAAAAAGAGCGGGCTCTGCCGCGTATTAGTACCGACTACCAATCCTTGTCTCGGAAGGTATCCATTTGACCAGTACAGCCCTTCAGCGGGGTCGCGACAGGGGTGTAAAACCAATTAAAATGAATAACACTGACGGTACTTCTCCCTACATACTAATATATATGATGGTAAAAGTCCTAGCAGTTTTGGTTATTACAAAGAGCTACCTCACAGACTCGGCAGCCGTACCCGGTCTGCCTAGTACCCTGCACGTACTAACCTTGTGACTAAGCAAAGTGGGGGCGAGTGACCTCCTGAAGGGCTGTACCGCTTAAAGGGATAGGATGCATGCCGAATTGAATAGAGATCGCGGGAGGTGAAACGACCTTCTCCGCGGGATTAATAAATAAACAAAGATGCCTGGGACGGGACAGAATAGTGACTGGTCATTGTTCCTCGGAAATCTTTTACTTATCACAGGAGCTTGGCGCCTGTTCAAGGTCCCTGGTAGAGTGGCTGGGGCTGGAATGGAGAAAACAAGCATTATTCAAGTCTAGACAGTCAGGGCGTGTTAGTAGATAATGGCCATTACCCCTGCAAATTCGCTAGCGGCAAGCTGCCCCCTTGTTAACCGGACTTGAGCTCCGTGTATTCATCCTTGTCAGGCCAACTTCACCGAGATCAACGATGGTTAGCGAGTAAACTTGCCACGGGGCCACTAATTGACCCACTCTTGATGCGTGACAATGGACTCTTCTCGACCCTTCACTCGTCCGTCAGGCGTCTTGTTCAAGGCTCCAATTCCAATACCCTGCCCATGTCCTCTCATGATGGGTGGTACAGTCCACCCTTGGGTTTCATCCCGCCTCTGCATCAACCTGGTAGTTGCCTATTATCCTTCCAAAAGTTCGGGGCCTGCGAAGTTTTGTGAAACATCAGTCTCGGAATTGTCAGTTGTGAAAACATCAGTCTCGGAATTGTCAGCATTGGTGGGAGACCCCCTGCCTGAAGCCCCATCTTCTTACTCAGAATCCCGGTTGCTGCAACTAGCCCTTGGCTGATCTAATCTGTCGGGGAAAGCCAGCGGGATAACTTGGTATTACCGGCGATGGCTGAAGCCGGAAGTATAACAGATTATCCTTCGAAAGTACTATCTGTGGCGTACCCTGGCCTTGAGACTTTCCTACCTTTGAAGGGCAGGTGGCTTTTTTTTCGTTACTGGCGCACCGAGACTTTTATTTGCTTTTGCTCCTCCTCGAGGAGCCTGTCCAATCATGGTAGCTTGTTTTATTGTCTTTCATTTCTTTCCTGCTGAAAAAATGAGGTGTCATACGAGCATTCAGCTGTAATCTTTACCAGGGCATCACCTGGGATTTTTGTATCTCTCTTCCGGTTCTCTTGCACTGTCTGCCGTTAATTGGATAGAACGTCAACAGATCCACAAAGGCATTGACCTTTTTCATCTCCGACCCTCCTGTAGCAAGTTCGCCAATCATTGTTGGAGGTTTCCTCTATTCAACCCAAGATATTGTTATGTGACTTGCGAGTATAGACTTTCTTTGGTGATGACCGCCTCCCTTTCTTACGCTGTTCCGAATCTCTGGTCCTATGACAGTCAGTGCCACCAGATGGTGGCTTATAAGTGCATGTCCTTGTCATAGATGTGTTCTCGCTTCACTGCTTCACTGTTCAGCACGGGCTGCTGAGCTAGTGCCGATCTTGACATCCTGTCAAGATCTTGCTGCTGGTGGGGGCTGCCAAGGAAAGGGGTTCTGCGATCGATCTGGGGCCGGCTCCCCGCGTCAAGCTGGGGAGCATCAGCGACAGGGGTATACAATCGACCTCGAATGAGGAGGCAATCTCTGCCCAAATTAGGTGATTCAATAAGTGGGCTCCCCGGTCACAGCGCACAGTGCTTTGAGGTTGACCTTATTTAGAAGCTATCAGCAGATTAGGATGGCTTTGCGGGCTGGTCGACCGTTTTGCTTACTCACAATTTGGCCGATGCCAGCCCCAACTAGGATGTTGACGCGACTTGTCACTTGTTTCGGACTCTAGGCGGGGCTGGAGTGGTTCAGCAAACTGAGACATTCAAAGTAAGCTCCGTCTATCTAGCAATCGCGCGATAACCGAAGAGCAACGAAGAAGAAGAGAATCACTTGATCCCATTCTCTTCCAGTAATCCTGGTCGCGCTGACACAAACAAAGCTGTTGGTTCCAGCGTCATCAAGCCTACCGTTGCTTTTTCCTTCACCAAATCAGGCCAAGAATTCTCAGACTACAGCTGGTGTGCGAGCTTACGATAAATTGGCTTAACTATTCAGACGAACATGCAGATACCGACAAACTGAGAGAAGAAGAAATTGCAACTGCACATGAGGCGGACAACAAAAATACAGTGTTTTTGACGCGCCCGTTTGATAGGTACCGCTATGGCACAACTCAGCTAAGATCAGCGGTGCAGGGACCCACAATCGGCCTGCTGGTGACCACTCTCTGTTGATGAAAAAGTGGAATCAAGTAAGACATCAATCTTTTGTGTCTGTCGCAAAAGAGTGCTCTCACCAACGTGGGCATTTTGACTTGAGGTCAAAGCCAGCCTAAGCATGATATCAGACATGTTCCTTCTGTCTCCTCCCTGGTCAGTCGTTTCGGTACACACCACTTTGCCTTACATGCTGGAACGATAAGGTACAAGTGCTTCACTCCAATCCCCGCCCAATACACATCACCATCTTATCAGGTTGTACAAGATTTCCTGAGAGCCTGCGAGAAATATTTACCTGGCTCGATTCGACTCGACTTTACCATCCTCTTCCAGCTTTTCTCTTTCTTCGTATGTCATCGGGAGCGCGAGTTTACCTAATCAACTCATCATCAGCATCCAAGGTTACAACATTCCGTCCATCGCCATCGCGATCCCGTCGACAGTTCAGTCGAAGCCCTCCCTGTCTAGTATGGATAGCCTATGGGAGAATACCTCGTCAGCTTCTATTCCCATGGTTAGCGTTTCGTCTTACCAATATCCATCACTGCCCCTGTCGACATTGAGATGGGTATGTCACCTCAAGGCTTTATGCCTTACCCCGTTCCTTCCCAACAGCTTTCTTCCTTGAGCATGTTTGATGCTCGTGATGCTCGGTCACCAAACCAAGGGCATGATCTGAGTATAAAAGGGGCATTCTCACCACCAACCGGTGATCCTTTACATCCTGCGGAAACAGATGAGCAACCACAACAAATGGGGAAGAAAAAGAGAAGCAAACTAGGCTATCTTCGCACTTCAGTGGCCTGTGGTAAGTGACAACCTTCCAACCTTCCCATGCATGAGTATATCTATCTAAACGTATGCCCTCAAGGTCACTGCCGGCGCCGAAAAATCAGATGTATCACGTCGTCCTCTGACGCGCAAGGTCGTTGTATTAATTGTATTCACTTGAGGAAGGAGTGCATTTATTTCCCAGTAGACCAAACATCTCCCGGCGACTCACGAGCAAAGAAAACGTCAAGATCTCCTGCAAAAGTAAAAGGAAACTCAGCGACATCTATTAGCAATCCAGTAAAGCAACCAAGGAAACCGAGGCCACCATTTAGCCCATCAACAAACACGTCAACACCTATTGCAGTTTCCACGACTATTGAAGTCATTAGGATGGAAGGGTTCCCGTCTGAAATGAGAGGTTCGTTAACGGTCTACGGCTGCGGGCTATTAATTAACAGTTAACTACAGCTTCGTCAGCATCACCAACGAATCAGAATCCTTTTGGAATAAGGGGCCAAGATCTCTCCAACTGGGTGCTTGCAGATGTTGACCAAAACTCAACTTCGAACACAGGAGAACTGAATCCAACGTGGCGAACGTATCCTTCGGAATCGCCCATGGGCACACAATTCTTACCGTTTGCGTCTGTACCGCCGTCTCCAGCTGGATGGGCAGTTGGAAGCTCAAAACCCACATCTCATGGGGACGTGGACCTTGCCTGTGTTCACTACGGGTCTCCGGTGCGAGTCATCCCGTATGAAAGGGAACCCATAGCCAGTCATACTCTCTCTCAATATCCTCTGATGGCCTCTAGCCGGCAATTTGAGCGGAGGCCATTTGCATTGTCTGATGTTTATATCACATCTATGAGTGGTGTAGTTGCTGGATTTGAAGCTGGCACTAGCTCCAATATAAACCCAGCCGTTCCTCTTTCAGCTGGAGCAGTGCCTCCAGCAGACTATACAGCGTCGGACCAGTCAAAACCACGTCCAGGCTACACTTTTACAAAGGGCCATGACGCTTATGCTGGTGGCTGGCCATCTGGACGCAATGGGCGAGGTCATCCATTACAGGTAGCCGGCCCCAGCCAGGCCCAGCCAGCAATTCAGTAATAATGGAGCAGCCTCACATTTACATTACACGCGATGATCATGGAGAAAGTTCTAGGACATATCTTGGGCGTAGTCTTCTTAGTGGGAGAAATGTATTCTAGACAGCGCTCATCATATGTCAACTCAATCAATCAATCACCCCAATCAAATCAATCAAATCTTCCCGAGCCACTAACCTACACTAGATAGTCGCAGATGGAAGTCTACTCCCAAATAGCGGGGGGATTAGCGGCAAAGCTAAGTATCTGTTATCGTGATCTAACGCATGACCCCACCGCGCATGCAATGTGGAACGCGTTTTCCAACCATGTCGCGCCATCAAAATAATCCCTTCTACACGTGGTTTTTATTCCATTTCACCAGTAGGATGTCGAACTCGCCTATCTCCCCGTCGCCAGCTGGCTTTCCGCCAACAACATTGACACATTGCCCTACACCTCCTTCCGTCTTCTCACGATTGTCTCAGCCTAAAACGGTCGCCAAGCAGTTGGAAGAAGCAGCCGTTGGAGCTTTACCTCCCAACCCGACCATTGAGAATCTGCCCAAAATTACCTGGAAGAACCGTCGCTTCGTCCAGGAGGATTTGTTAGCTCGAAAAGGTGCAAAGGGCAGGAATAGCTGGATTAGGTCGCACGGGCCCTTCCTAGTCGAGCTGAACTATCAGGATCTACCGATAGGTCACGTCTGGTGCTGCAATCGATGTGATATGAGAGGCGCAGCGGAGTTCTTTTCGGTGCAAGCCACGTCTTCCGCAGCGGACCATCTTCGAAAGTCTGTGCTTATCCCGTTCAATCTCTTTGACAAGATATCCAGCAGCTGACCGACCTGCGTAGAGCTCACCGGATCACCCCAGCCAGCCAGTCTAGTGAGCCAAGTCCTGGTAATGAAAGTGCCATTGATATTTATTCTGGTGCAACGCCCAAAAGACGTCGGCTTGAACAGAGCGCCATACCAAGGGCGAAAATAAAAGCCATCCAAGAACTAAGCGTCGGCTTCGTCATTGATAGCGATTGCCATTCACCATCTTTGAGCACAGTTTCCTTCGGAAGATCTTCAACCATTTCGACAGCGATTTAGTGGTCCACATGGCGTGGAGTGGTAGCTCTATCACTAGAGAGATACACCAGCTCTTTGAAGCGAATCGAGATACCAAGGCAGAGCTCTGTAACGCGTTGACAGCGTGCATATTAGCTTCGATCTCTGGGCGTCACCGAATCGCTTTGCAATCATGGCTGTATTTGCGCACTTTATCGATCAACTGGGGTATCAGAAGTCCCGTCTTCTGGCTTTGCGCCGTCAATCTGGTGCTCATAGTGGCGAGAATCTTGCCGGTTCTCTTGTCGACATCGTCCACGAATGGGAGATTGAAGGGCGAGTTGGCTGTGCCATCTCTGATTACATGGCGGCAAATGATACTTGTCTATACCACATGTACCAGCAGCTCGATCCATCGATGAGGCCTGTTGATATAAAGGCTCGCCGGATGCGATGCTACGGGCACACGCTCAATCATACTTGGGCATTGTAGAGTAGAGGGAGTTCTACCCACTTCTTTAGCCTACCCAGGTAGAGAAGTGGTCTCCTCTACCCTACCCGGGTAGAATGGGTAGAGAGTAGTGGGTAGATTGGTGGATAGACTATAAGGTAGGTAGGGAAGGCAGATGCCGCATATATGCTCAATTCTTTGTAATAAGCCACTTTATATTATGCATCCCAACCCTCCTCATCAAAAACAATATTCATTTCATCATCCATCTCCACAGCCTCTAGTATCATCGCTAGCTGCTCCTCCGAAGAGATGAACTTCCTCGCAAACCAGTTGCCCATGCACTCTAACCTCTGGAGGTTCTCTGACGATAACCTAAGCCTATCCTAGCTCTGCGTACGGCGTGCTCCCGAGGATTGTTGTTCTGGTTCAGCAGAGGAGGGTGCGATTGAGAGGATATTGATGGCCATACGGTGGAGACGAGGATAGCGCCGGCGTTGCTCTGGAGTTAACCACCACTGAAGAGGAGTTATCTTCAGAGCATCAATATCGATAGTTTTATCTTCAATAAACGCCATAAACATATCTTCATCCTCTTGCAAAGTAGGTTGAACTCTTAGACGACGTTTCAGCTGGTCTAATTCATTCTCTACCCTCTTCCTCGAGGATGGATGGCACGTATCGATATCAGCAACAGCAGCAGGGGCAGAGAGTGATTCATGAGGGAGATGCGCGTATTCCTTCTGCCAGATCGAATAAGCAGCATCGATAGTCTCTGACGCCACTCTTCAGGCCAGTTCTGAAGAAGGTAATGCTTCCACTTCGAGGGATCGAGAAGTATCGCGGCGGCGTATACTGGCGTTGACTCAACGAGGGAGTAGTATTTATCAAGGATAAACCAGCCCATCTCAATAGAATGAACCGTGCGGAGATCCTTCTCTGGGCCTGATTTATATAGCACCTATAAAACATTAGCTTCAAGCATTATCTTGACAAAGTAGGATAAACCTTCTGATCCTCAAAATAGGTGAGGATAGCATCCATCAGGGTAAGGCATTGGGATAATGAAGCCTCACTGCCTTCAACCCACAGTGTACCACTAGCAAATACAGAGAGAAACCTCTCCGTACGCTTAAGTTCCCAACAGGCGATACAGTAATGCAGGCTTTTATTTGAGGACTTCCCACTTCGATCAGATCTCTCCTTTGGTCTGAATTCAGGCTCCGAACCTCTTGCATATCGAAAAAAAGGTCCAGAATGAAGGTTTCTCGGAGGGGATCGAGGCAGTACTTGGAAGAGCACTAGAAGCAACACTGGGCGTCGGCAAGGAGAGGTTCAACATGGAAGGCGTTGTAGGGACGGTAGGAGATAATGAATGCTGTGAGAAAGACATGGTTAGAGGTATATATAATAAAGGTGGACTGCAAAACAATATCTTGCTGTGGATGATGCCGGTAGTAACAGGCAGGGAAGGAGATGAGGAGTAAGTTAATTCCTTGCAAAGGTTTCTAGGTACATATGTATAAAAAGAAGCGAACTACCTATTCAATGCAGTGCCAAGTAGGCTGCAGGCAGGCAGTAGTAGGCAGTAGCAGGCAGCATGTTTGGTAGCATATGAACTCACGTGAGAGGTCATAATATATTGAGCAGAATGAATGAAATTAGACGACTTGTCAAGGAATTCAGCATCCACAATCTTAATCATATCAGATGATAAGATCTAATTGACCAATCGGGAGTGGGTAAAGCTCTCCTTATAATGCCCAAGTATGCAAAAGACGGCCATATGCAGTCACGGCTTCGATAAAGCTAGTCCAAATGTGGGACTGAGAGCCTTTGAGAAAGGCCTTCTTGTTCGGATCGCTACTACCGATAACCAAGGAGTCCAAGCCTATATTCACAGTTTGTCGGTAAATTTATAGTAAGTTAATAGTAAAAAAAGGCGAGTCCTTACCAAATCCCGCCAGGATACCGCCTTCGTCGACAGTAACTGTGTTCTCGGGTTTGATCCATCCATACTCTCTTTCGCGGATATCGAAGTACCAATTGACGGCTATTGGAGTAAAGGAATTGAACCTCGATGCCTCCTGGCGCTTTCCTATCTTCGCCTTGGTAGTTGGATGGCGTTTCACGAATCTGGCTACCCAGTGTACACTGATAGGCTTTTCCCGACCTTGTTGTCGTAAAAGGGCAGCGACGGTGGCGCGAACTTGACTGTGAGACGGAGCATAGCCAAGAGCCTCTTGTCTGAGTACCCAGATGACTAATCTGGTCTCTTGGGTCTTTGATAACAGCTGGGCGGGATGGGTGACCTCGGACTTAGCTGGTAGACATCTTAAACGGTCTGAAAGAGTGGTCTGAGGCATGCCATGCTTCTGGGCAGATTAGTTTTGGGAGAGGCCGTTGTCCGTGACATCCAGCATGGCTTCAACAATTTCACTCTCAGTATAGAAGTCTCGGGGCATTTCAAAGCCAGTTTTGTGGCTTGAAGGTAGATGTAAGTCCGATGAAGGCTTGAGAAAGTAGTCGTAAGAAAGTCATCCATAGCGATTTTACATTGTTGGAATACGACCAAGCCACTTATGTAACCTACAAAGTTATGCCATAGTATTGAAGAACGGCAGATTCTCAACAGAACCAACTCCTGCACGTAAATACAACTTAAATACCAACCGAGCAATGAGTAATTGGCAAAAGCATTTTGTATGGGGAAATTTCATTTTTGCTTACTGGTGAAGGGGTCTTACCGGTGGAGGGGTACTGCATGGTACCGTCTACAGTAGGCTTGCTGCAAAACGTATTATGGCTTACTGTGCATAAACTTTGCTTTGTCGATATGTTCTTGAAGTATCTTGACATGTGAAAATTGGAAGGCTTTAGGGCAGAAACTCGATATAAAAACCTGTCAATCCGTCCACCATTGAACTGCGAATCTTACAAGTTCTATAAAGAAGGCATTCCTTTCCTACCCTTACACTCCTGACCGGCAAGACCCTCTGGCATACCAAAAACCAGAGCTTGGGACACTGGCGTGTGCACGGACGCTTGCACGGACTCGTGCGCGGATGCGTTTGGACATAGTACGGGGTAGGTACACTCTAAATGTTTAATTGGATATGAGCTCCCATGAAACCTGTGAAAGGCCACTACCGTTCGTTTTATAGAAAAGGGCAGCTGACTCCAGTAACCAGACTAATTTACCTCACCCAGCGAAGCAGCAGACATCTCGGACCTAACCAAAACCCAGGTCTACTCAAGTCTATTCTATAGATGCTCCTTACCTCATCCTTGTTCAACGAGCCGTTCAGTCTCTCGTTTTTCTTCCTCGCCTGTCGGATTCTATCGCAAATCGCTGCCAAAATCCGGCCATTGCCAAGCCTGCGCTGATAACCCACCAAACTTAAGCTTGACTTATCAGCCCAAGTGATCGACACTTGCCAAAGTTCGAGCGCCGATGTTATCTCAATTTCTCGACGGCATCTCACTTTTGGGACATTAACATGGACGGGCGTCGATACCTCGTTGCTAGAGACTTGGATGAGTTAAGCCATAGTGAGTGATTACAGTCCCCTTATCCTCATGCCTATCGACAGCCACTGAAGACTGTCCACAGTACTTCAGCTGGTCCCTCAAGGTAACAACTGCATCTATTGTAACGATGGCACAGAGCTCCAATGTCCTAAGTGCTCAGACGGCGAGAGCTGCCAATTTACCGTTCCCCTCGACTGTACCCAATGTGCTACATCCGTCTGCATGCAAGTTGAAGAGGCCGGATCTGACAAAGGCGGCGGCGGCCTAAACATTGGCGGCATTATTGGCGGTATCGCCGGTGGCATCGTTATGATTGCTGTCGCTACATGTCTAGTCTGGAGGTTCTATATCAGGCCTAAGAGGTCACAGACTCCCATATCTATGTACGTCGAAGACGTGGATCTTGTGCAAGGCTTCGAAAAGGATGCCCCCTCGAGGGGAACTCGTCCCCCATCGGCATGTACTGTTCATTCTATCGCTCCAACCGTCCTTACTCGAGCCTCCAATATTATCCAGATCGCCTACATCCCCGGTGTTACAAACCAAGTGACTCCGATGCCACCAAACGTTCTTCTTCCCCCCGTCCCTCCGATCCCCCTGCATCATGCCGAGGGCAACCGAGCCCAAGGAATCGACGATGAACATTTTGTCGTCCCTAGCGACCTTCAAGACTCGGCTTACCTGGGCCTATCTGGCTACTCAGACAGAACCTCATACGCTCGCTGGAGAGCTAGTTCTTATTGGGTTAGATCCTTGTGAGTGACCGCTTGGGAAGCTTCGCACAGTTGATGTCGCAGGGTAGGCATTAGTAATCTAGCTATATGCTTTTAAGTAACTCTGCGGGATGGAATACCCCGCACAAGAGATAACTTAAGAACAATCAATCAAAACATTTGCTGCTGCTCACCACATTTACTTTAACCCTTTAAGCACGCTCAGTGCGACAGTTGAGGGGATAACGTCGATGTGTTAAGGCCTCCACCTCACTATGGAAAGCTCAAACTTGACTGGCGTCGTTCAGAAGAAGCATTACCCCTGAAAGGCGATTTCTCATTAGGGAGGAAACAACTTAGTGGGGCGTCCGAGCGTCAGTATGAATGAATGAATGAATGAGTGTATTACGCCCGGGAGGATACGCCTCATAAGGCCTACAGCGTTGAACTTCGTGACATACTTTTCCGGACTTATGGTCCTAAGACCCGCAAACCTTCATCTGCGCCGACCCTTACGGCTTGCCACTCTCCTCAGGCTCGCTTGTCCCTGCGACAGACCTGATTGAAGGCCAACTTCTCCAAATGTTCAGCGTCCCATCTTCAGCGGCTGAAGCTTGGTCTGTCTATCAGAGGCTGTACTATGTTAGTTCTTATTATCTTGTTTGGTTTGTTAGTATGTTTTTTATGTCTGTGTAGCATCCAAACGGCCTGTGCTTATCGCAAACTTGATCGCTGCTCGCACTGCTGTCAAGTTCGGGCTCCACCTGTGCCTGTCCTCTGCTGTCTTGCCTCCCAGGAAGAATGAAAGATTACCCATCATTTCCCGGTTAACAATTCGCATGTGTTCTCGTTGCTCGTCCCACCGTGGACATCGGAAGAGGAAATGGTCGATTGTTTCTTCTTCCTGGCCACAGTCGCATGTGTCCGTCTCT
>NC_031000.1:2025039-2060935 GCF_000149955.1 Fusarium oxysporum f. sp. lycopersici 4287
CAGTCGGGTCGATGGTGCCTGATGCGGCGGTTTGTTGCTTTACATCCGCTCTCTGTTGCCTTTCGTGCTTCGGTCTTTGCTTTTACTCCCTGTGTGAAAGACTCGTTTGTGGACGATACCCAGCGCATTTTAATGGTGGTGCTACCCTTTTCCAGTCGTCTAGCATGTCTGTAGATCTCCCGGATGGCGCCTTGCCCTGACTGCTGTCGGGGTTTCGCAATCGCTTGTAGCGCCGATCGATTTCGTGTCGCAACGATGATATCTCGATGTTGGAGTCCATCAGGCATGCACCTTAGGACCATTGCTATTGCTTCCAGCTCGGCCATGTATGCGTTTTGCTCGCCTCTCGGGCCAAGAGTGACGGAGTACTTTGCTATAATATTATCATTCGCTCCTCCGCTGGCAGTGTTGCGCACAATGCCGCCCATGCCGACTAGTCCGTTTCTCGCAGAGGCGCTCGTTGCGATGAGCACTTGTCTCATGTTGCTGGGCTCGGTCATGTCGTCATCTGTATCTACATATGCCGCTGCCTCCTTGCCTGAATCGTACTCCACCATCATGTGTCTATGCCACGGTGGTAGTGCATACGGCTCGATCGTTTCCATCCGTTCTATTGCGCCATCGTGGGCGAGTGCTAGTTTCGTCAACGGCGACATATACCTCCGTGTCTCCCTCACCCTAAGTGTCGCCAGCGGGTGCACCTTCGGCAGTGTTTGCATGTTGACGTAGAGCCGTGTGCCGGCCTGCGCGTGGCGTTCACCGATGGGTAGAATACCAGCTTCAGCTTCCGCCACTGCCATCGAAACCGTCTTGAAGGTTCCTGTGATGGCTTGCACACCCATTTTCTGTGCCTCGTTCAGCCACCTGGTCTCCCTCCACCCGCATCGGTGGGACCAAACGTTCGAAGCGTAGTCCATCGTCGGGGCCACCGTTGCTACAAACAACTGTCTCGCCGTCCGGGGCGTCAACATCTTCAGCCTTCGTAGACACATGGCCGCCCGAAGTCCCCGTGTAGCTGCTTCCTTTACGTGTTCCTCATACCGCAACTCCGAGTCCATCACCAGTCCTAGTATCTTGCCACTTTTCTTTGGGATGATCGCCTGGCCTTTGATCGTATACGGGCTTTCATCGGTGCGTTCGTGATGGCGCGTGAAGTGTATGATGACTGTCTTGTCCTCCTCAAATGTCGCCCCGCTTCGTCTTTCCCACTCCAGTGCTCTGTCGATGACGGCCTGGATGCCTACTCGGTTGGCTTCTGCTGTCGGACCCGTCACCCAGGCTGAATAGTCATCGATAAAGGCGATCGATCCACCTTTTGCATCGATCTTGCATTGCACGAGGTCTGCGTTGAAGAAAAGGAACAGCACCGGTGACAGCGGCGACCCTTGCGGAAGCCCAGCCTGTGGCAGATCCCGTCGCCCAGAGGTGTAGCCGTTTACCACGATCGTCGCGGATCGATTGGAGCAGAAAGCGTCGATCCACTTTACTACCCCCTTGGGGATGCCTCTGGCTTCCAGTCTCTGCAGTAATCGATCCTTGAATACCCCGTTGTATGCTCTCATCACGTCGAAGCTTATCAGGCTGAGCACCTTCCGGTTGCGCCACGCTTTGTAGATGTGCTCCTGAAGGAGCAGGAGAGCCTGGTTGGCCGATCGTTGCTTCCTTCCGCCGAAATGGTTGGTGGGTAGCAGTCCGAATGTCTCTCCCGCGTACGAGATCCGGTCCGCCATGACCGCCTCTAGAATCTTGCCCAGACTCGATAGAAGTGAGATCGGTCTCCATGACTTGGCTACCTTGTAGTTGTCCTTGCCTGGCTTCTTGAGCGGGATGATTTTCGCGCTCCTCCACTGGACTGGCAGCTCTCCGTCTCTCAGGGATGTCCGAAACAGATGCAACACCCGGTCTCCCACTACTGGCCAGAGCTGCTTCCACACCATCGCCGGCAGTCCATCTTCGCCTGGGGCTTTCCATGCCTTGGCCGCCATCACCTTCTCTTTAACCTCTTCTAATGTCACCTCTGGCATTGCTATTTCTCGCTGCGCCGGCTGGCGCTCTTCATCCTCAATCACAGCCGGCAGAGGGGGAAAGAAGATGCTGAGAAGCTCCTCTGCCTGTTCTGCCTTGCCGCTCGTCGTCATTCCATCTCTTCTCTTTAGAGGAGGTATTTTATTACCCATTGCTTCGCCTCCAGGCGAGAGGTACTTGGCTGATTGCCAGATGTTGGCTCCGTCTTCGAGAAAGCTGTCCCAGTGTGCCTTTTTCTACCTCCTGATCGCGTCGTGGTACTCCTTTGCCGCTTCTCTGGCCTTTTGCTCTAGGTCTGCTGCCTCTCGTCCTCGTCGCAGGCATGTCCTTGCCTGGTTGCGCCAGTATGTGTACATCCGTCGCAGTCGGGTAAGGTCCGTCGTCCACCACCTCTTGGCATAAGGCGACGGCTTGGCTCGTAGGACCAGGTCGTTGATCGCGTCCAGCACCACCGACATCAGCCTGTCCGTCTAAGCCTGCACTTTGCCGCCACACGGCAACGCTTCCAGTTTCGTCACCCTCTCCTTGATCTCTAACCAAGGTACATTTTTGAATAGCAGTCTGTCGCTGGGCGTTCGTTCCGGCGGTGTTGTGTCAAACTCCGTTCGGATCGCCCGATGGTCCGATCCATGCTCTGTTGGATGTATCCCACAGCTCGTTATCTCGTCTGCCAGCTCCGTTGATGCCAGCACCAAGTCAATCGTGCTCGCTATACCCCCTGGGCCTTCCCACGTCTTCGTGCCCTGGGGCAGCAGGCTGTGAAGGCCATGTTCTCCCATAAGCTCTATGATCGGTCCAGCTTCGCCTTGCCTCCTTCCCGTTACCTCATCACCTCCCCATAGTGTGTCGTGACGATTGAAATCCCCTACCAAGATCACGTCAGTTCTTGTGCCGGACCCATTGCGGAACTCCACAATCGCCGTGTGCAGCTGTCCCATCGCCGCTTCGAGAGCCTGCTCGTTCCTCCCCTCTACATATACCGACACAACCAGCACGTCACGCTCAGGGAACCTGACCATCGCTTCTGCCTCCAAGTCCCTCCGTATCCAGAGCATGCTGCGGATCAGCCATCGCGACACACGCGGCTCACGCGTCTTGGTGGGAATCATCTTCGTCCAGTTGCTGTGGTGATTAGGCACCGTCATCACCTGTCCCTCGATTGTGCATGCCCATGGCTCTGCCACCGCCAGCGCTACATAGTCCTCAAGTTCTTTGTCATTCACCATGCTCAGATGCACCTTATCGTTCTTCCGCACGTTCAGTTGGTACACTTGTAGCCTAGTGCTCATCTCCTCGCATTTGACGCAATCGACATGCCCGACGGAATGATTCGTGCCGGCCTCCGCATGACACGCACATTAGCTCTGCTGCCTCGCATTGCCGATGGCAGTGTCCTCGTTCTGCGCATCTACCGCATCTATGCGTTTCTTTGCAGACGAATGCCTTGTGGCCTAGCCCCCTGTAGTTGTAGCATTGCACCACACCGGCTCTAGGCTCGAACACGCTGGTCCTCGCCGATTCTCCTCCAAGGTGAAAGTACTTGTCCTCCAAAAGCCTCCTTGCATCGCTCTCCGTCACATAAACCACCATCGACCCGTAGGCCTTTCCGTTCCCTTTATCGCCAAGCCAGTTTATCTTAGCTATCGTCACTTCATTTTCTTGGCCAAGTGCCTCGGTCACTCCGGGCAGAAGGTTGCCGTTCGAATCAAGAACGGCCGACCGATTGGCCCCGTTGATCTTGACCGGGTACAGCCGCTCTCTGAGAATCTTTGCCCCCTGGCATGTCTGCTCCCAGTGCCGCTTCTCGGACCATGTGTAGTTCTGCTTCGTCTCTACAGATTACCTTGATGACGTTAGCGTTCCTAGCCCCTCTCACCACCGCTGCGCATCTCCATCTCTCGTCCTTCTTTCTTGTCCTCGCAGCGGCTTCGATAGCCTGTCGGACCTCTCCGATCTGGCCTTGTTACTGTCATCGTCGCCCACTCCAGAGATGTCTATCGTGCAGAACAGGTCCTCTCCAGGGGATGAGATGAAAGCGGCGGCGTAGTTGATGACACCGCCTCGGGGCCTCTAACACCGCCATTCTGCTCCTTCGTTGGCGACATACGGGCTACGTCTGCAAATGACTGCCTGGGGTTCGTCCGGGCGGAACCGGCTACGGCGTGCTGCGCCATGATGTCTAATTTCTCATGGATGCGTTTGATCTCTTCGGCGGCCTGCACTTTGCAGGGGCTCGATATCGCGTGGGGCGTGCTGCTGCATTCGTTTGAGCTGGTCAATCTGTTCTTGGATCAGCTTTCGTTCCTGTGCGGCTTGCGCCTGAATGCCTTGAATATCCTGTTGCAGCTGCCTAATCGCTTTCTCCTGGTCTTCGATCATTTGCTTGAGCGCCTGCTGCTCCTTTTTCCAATCGTTCCACAGAGTCTCGTGAGAAGTTGTGATTTCCTTCACGGTTTCCTGCTGCACCTTCGCCATCTGTTTCATTGTTTCGTCGCGTACTTCGCGGATCAGGGCTTGCATTACTATCCCAATATTACCGGAAAAGTTCTCCATTCCTTTCGCTGTTAGCTTTCGCGGCCGGTCTGATTTGCGCGTGCTGGAATCCCGAGGGCAGGCGTCCTCAGAGGTCACGACGATGCTGTCCGCAACCGCGTCCATCGCGCCCCGCTTGGCTTTCCAAACGGCTACCTCGACAACGTTAACAAAGATTGTAAAGATTCATTATATGACCCGTGTGTGTACGGACCCGTGTCCCTATGTGGCCCCGCCTGTACTACGTAGATGACTAAGTCAGCATTGGGCTCGATACGCCATCTGAGTCTTATGCCACCCAAAGGGATATATCTATACTAGATCCTTGACTTGCTGAATGGTGTTTCCCCTTCGCTGTACTCTCAACCCGCACTTCAATCTCACAATGCTGATAGGCCTCTAAGGGAATCCCATGCTCCTGGCTGAGCTCAATTTGACTATCAGCGAAGATAAGGCTTGGCCTGTTATTGTTGCCGTGAATGGTTGTAATAGTACTGGGAGGAACGTTACCAAAGAGGTGTGACTCCCTAGGTCCCAGCTGTGGGTTAGAATCGCTTGCGCTCGAGGTGTTGATATGCATGATGCGACGGAAAAGGGGCCAGGTCAAGGGCAGGTTTGCGACAATGAGGGAGGTTGAG
Organism: Fusarium oxysporum f. sp. lycopersici 4287; assembly: GCF_000149955.1. Lineage (NCBI taxonomy): Eukaryota > Fungi > Ascomycota > Sordariomycetes > Hypocreales > Nectriaceae > Fusarium > Fusarium oxysporum. Next base: position 2,030,235 of record NC_031000.1, read on the forward strand.
GACTCGCGGATATACCAAAAGGTCCAGTTAGGCCCGTAGGGGTCTGTGAAAGAGTAGTATTTATTTAGAAGCGCGGAGACCATCTAAAGTTATATGGTTCAGTGTTAGCAACATCATAGAGGCGGTATTCCCCTGCGTCGGTCGATTGCGACGATGCGTTGAAAGATGGACACATACCGTGAAGATGCCAACTGCATAAATGCAGCATAACGTAACTTTTATCCTAGTGGTAGTGTTGGACCAGAGGAAAAGCGGTATAGGAAGGAGAATGATCATGATGTCTGAGGACATGTTGAGGGTTGCATTGGTAATAAGATGGTTCCTTGCTGTCGTGCATTGTTCTAGATAATTAACAAGACGCGGAAGATATAAGCCATTGGGGTAATACCATGCTCGGTGGGGACGGTCCAGTACTCGGAGAAAGGCCGACACCATACCGCAAGATAGAGGGTCATCATAACCACAAACCCGACAAGGACGTACACTGCAACCGTTTTTACTACGCGATTGTAGCTTAAATTTGTCCTGAGACTTATCAGAAGATGATCGATTACATGGATAGATAGATGCATGGCAACTTACGTCAGTCGATTATATATCAGGAGCAAGCAGCACTTGACCAGCCAGATGACAGTGCATTGAAGCGTCTCTGCAACCACAGTAAGCTGGGATCCGAATCGGCGTCTGTTGATCTCGTCTGGTGTGAGAGTGATTCGTTGAGTCGGATCGATCAGATTAGTGCCTGTTTGGAAGCTGACGTTTACGCAGGCTATCAAAACCGCATCGCAAACCTAGACGGCAAATCCAGATGTTAGAAGGGGCAAGAGAAAAAGAAACCCTTTCTTTGACTACACAAACAGAACTGACCATAGCGAGAATCATCAGGTAATCTTCTATCTGGTACTTCTTGACGGATCCCACCACCATCCGACGAGACAGCCTGGAAATGCAATGTCAACCAGCGTTTTAGATTCTTGTCCAGGAGACTGACAATCGGACAATGACGACGAGCCAGGTGATGGCGTACCAAATCCACGATTCAATCACAAGGGGGATCATGTCTACCGGAGCGGGAACATGATCTCGATGAGCCCTCCCACACGAGCCCCGACTTGGCTTGCCGAAACAGAACGTGATTAAATGCCGAGATGAGGAAGAAAATAATAGAGAAATGGTAAAGGGTAGAGCTGAAGGAGGGGAGTGCGGGGATAATCTCCTTTGATGATGAAGGTTCGTTCCAGCTAACTTTACGTATTCGGCTGAAAGTGGCGAGAAGTCGCAAGCTATTGCAATAACAGACTCGGTGGTCATTGCAGTAAAAGTGGCCAACGACAATGCATGGATGACACGCCACATGGCACAGGCTAAACTAGTAACCTTAATAACGTTCAATTTGAAGTAACACCATCCTACTTTTCTATCCCCTTTGACTGTCGTAAGCCTCCACTTCCGTACCTAGCAGCGGGGCTAGCCAATCAAAATGCGTTAAATCAGAGATACATTTATTCCCACCTAACTTTGGTTGTGCCAAAGGTCCCAGCAAATTGCCAAGTCTACATAAAGCTACATTACATTCTTGACACCTATATCGTGACTGCGGCGCCCTTCGACTGTTACCGCTAATCGCAGATAATGCTGCCCTTGATCTTCGAGACCGACGCTGACCTAGCCGGAGGCCTTGACAGGCAAGGCATTCAGATTTTCCTTTGCGAACGCGAGTGTGCTGTAATGTAGGCGTAAATTCGTTTCCAGTCCGAAATCTCTTTCTTGATTGCGTCTTCGGTGCATACGCTTCCATAAGATCATTCACAAGCAGTTGCCGCCAACTGCCTTGCGACATCTCTGCCTTCCATTGCGGCTGCCCTCGCTGCTGCAAAATGAAGCTATTTACACGGGCAATTTCCAGGAGAAAGTCCCAAGCCAGGTGTCGCAGGGTAGGCATTAGTAATCTAGCTATGCTTTAAGTAACTCTGCGGGGATGGAATACCCTGCACAAGAGATAACTTAAGACATCAATCAACACATTTGCTGCTGCTCATCATATTCACTCTAACCCTTTAAGCACGCTCAGTGCGACACCTCCGCATTTTGGAGTGAGGCCATGCAGATCCACCCTTCGAGAAAGGTAAAGAAGGGGTTTTCATATGTTGGCTCATACGATTATGCGTTCATAATGCTACTCGGGAGATAAGGCCAACGGAGAAGATGCTTCATGTATGGGACACTCATATGTGCCCTTATTCGGCATCTTCCGCTGTGGCGATGAGTGCGGAAATCCTCTGCCGTGTCTTGTTGCAAAACCCATTCGGTGTGTACTAAATCATCCAGGACAATCACATGCCTGCGCAAATTATAAACCGCCCACCAATCCCCCACCTTCGCAGCCTCATTGTTGTCTAAGCGCTTCGAGACAAAGATATGGGGTGATAACTAACTGCCGGACTCTGAAACTATCGGCAGATTGGTTAACGATGATCGCATAAGTTTCCTCCTCAAACAGAGGGATGCTGATCTCCCCCAGTTTCGAGGATGAGCGTTTGAATATCCCGCTCCCAATCGGCAAAGTCTATTTTCTGCTTATATGGTCATTCTATCCATCAAATGCGGAAAAGCCGGATCCGATGCGGTCACTTGCAAGGATTCAAACTAGTTATAGCCACGCCATTATGCTATCTCTTTAGCCCTGATTTTCGCCCGACCATTACCATACCAGATAGGCACGCTATCGCCGCTTAATAAATCTTGCAGCAGATACTATCATAACACTGAGGCAAATTACTTCGTGGAGGAGTCTTTCGACGACCATTAATGGGATAAGCTAGGTCTCTGTTGATGCTGCGCTGCTTGCTTGATGCTTAGCAATGACATCCCATTATGCGAATCTGATGTCAATGAACGAGGAGTATGCCTATGTCATAGGCTAAGCTGCCCTTGCAGCAAATCAGGTAGACATTAAAAGAAAGCGGGTTCTATGTGCTTGTGACGCATGAATGACTACCGTTTTGATGCGGGGAAAACGACCATCAAGTTCTTGTATGAAGGACAGACAGGTTTTCCCAAGATTTATAAGAAGCCATATTTCGCGGAATAGAAGGCAACTCAAGCGCCGTGCCATCTTCCAACCAAGACAATATTTGGGAGGATAAACGCCGAGAAATAGCACTGCAAACGCAACCATGGACTCTGCCAAAGAGACTGCCAAAGACACCCTCCACAAAGTCATCCATCCTAGTATGGACCCAAGCAAGGACACCCAACAGCCGGCCAACACCGGCCTCGAGCGAGACCTGGAGCCGAAGCCGCAGAAGGTTCATCTACCATCCGAAGGCGAAGACATTGTGTACACGCCATCGGGTAAGCTCGCGGGGAAGAAGGCTCTTATCACCGGAGGAGACTCCGGCATCGGCCGTGCCGTAGCCATCCTGTTCGCTATGGAAGGCGCCACCGTGGCCATTGTCTACCTCCCGCCCGAGGAAGAGGACGCACAGCACACCAAGACCCAGGTAGAGAAGAACGGCGGGCAGGTCATCCTCATCCCCAGCGACCTGTCCCTGTCGATTAACTGCAAGGATGTCGCAAAGCGGGCTGTAGAAGCGCTCGGCGGGATCGATATCTTGGTTAACAACGCTGCTACTAGGCAGGAGCAAGGAGATATTTGTGACATTTCCGAGTGAGTATCTATCAACCAGTCATTCAGAGGGGCATGTTTATAACAAACATTGTGACAACAGGGAGCAGTGGGCGTCCACTTTCCGCGTCAATTTGGACTCGTACTTCCATCTTACCAAGTACGTGCTGCCACATTTGTCTAAGGGCGGCGTGATCATCAATAGTGCGTCCGTGGACTCCTATATCGGCGTCCCCAGCCGACTCGACTATGCGACGAGCAAGGGCGCCGTGGTTGCCTTCACTCGTGCACTCTCCAACCAGCTGGTTAAGAAAGGTATTCGCGTTAACGCAGTTGCTGCCGGGCCGGTGTGGACGCCACTTGTGGCCACAGGCGTGAGCGAGCAGAGTCAACAGGGTCACGGGTTGGGGAATTGGACGCCGATGGATAGAGTGGGACAGCCGAGTGAAATTGCGACAAGTTATGTATTCCTCGCATCCAAGGAGAGTGTATTTATGAGTGGGCAGACCCTGCATCCCAATGGGGGCATCGTTGTCAATGGTTAATCTATATAGTACTGGACGGATAGGAATATGAATTCTCCAGCTTCTAGGAATCACAGAGGTTACCCGTTACGAAAAGTTATGAGCCATTAGAACATCCACTCACGTTACCTGGTGTTTTGTATATCTCGACTCACCGTTGGCATTCAGCGCTGACAAGTACATGGTCTGCCTCAGGTTTTCATTTGCCTGTTGTCAAGATGCTTCTCCAAAAACTCAAGCCAAGGCCGATAAATCAATGGGCTACCATCTAAATGTAGCCCTACAAACAGCGCCGCAAGATTGCTCGGCAAGTGAGAGACGAGACTCCAAAGGCAAATCATCCGATAGAGAGCATTCTGTGACACCGTTAGAATGTGACAGGGGCCCTTGCTAACAGAGGCACCCCGATCGATCATGAAAGCCGACTCCTATTCTAGATCCTGGCGACCGGAGCCGGAACTTGCCCCGTTGGATGGCAAAGCAACGAAAAAGATTACCTATCACAATATTACTGTCACTGTGACATTAATGGCGTCAAGAGGCAGTCATGTTTCGGTGGCCTGTGGTAGCATTCTCCCTCCTATGTACTCCGTACAACAATGGTGTCACATACCACCACTCGGTTCGTGCGACTGGATGTAAAACATGGCCCGTACTTGACTCCAGTCCTGACAGCATAGCTTAAATAACTGTGTCCGAACACGTGACTGTTTGATTTCTTTTCATCAATTCATTGGCTGACTGGTACTATTAATGATCCCTGTGGAGCCAGTTGTCTGACAGATGACGACTGCGGGGGAAAAATGTGACGACACACAAGAGTAATGCCAACGTTGACTACACACATATACTAACGCCGTTTACTGTCAAATCATGAATTATTGAAATAGGAAGACATTGTATTCCCAACTATTGCATCATTTTGCCGTAATAGGCTTTGTTAAATGCCATGAATGGGTTCGAGGCCCGAGGGGCGATGGCTATAAAAGATATTCCCTTTTGGCTGCAGTGATCACAAGCGATAGTACCAAGGAGTTCCGACTATTAAATCAAGCAAACAACGGCAATTTAAAATATTACGGCTAAATATAAAACTGGCCAGTCAGTTCGCTATAAGCCAGTTGGCGGTAAGAGACGCTCCTTGCACTATTGTATTTAGCTTAGAACTGATTAATTAAGGTCCTGACTCGCAAACCTCTGAGACTGTTGGTGTTATTACTGACGTGTTGACGGAGCCTGGCATTCAAGCCGATCGAAATGTCCAAGCCAGCCCTGATTCTCCTCGGTACGAGGTAATAGAAGCAAACAATAACCAATGACGTTAGATAGGCAACACTGACGCGCAAGTTTAGATTCAGAATTCGAACACTGGCAAGGTAACTACAGTGTACGAGGCCAACATTCTCGGTCTATCCGAGTAAAGGCATTAAGAAGTTGGAGGAAGTAAGTAGATAACCGGCATCTCTAGGGGATAGGAATGTAGGAATACAAGAATGTAGTTCTAGCCTTCAATGAACTCTGTGGAAGTCCCCTGGATGCCCCCCAACGCGGTGTCCGGCCGAGAATGATTGTGGACCAACCATGACTCCATATCTACCCTCGAATATGGGATTTAAGGTGGCTGCAGTAGTTATCTGAATTGAGGTATTTTCTTGAGAATGGCAATTTGGTTTTCGCTGTGATGCATCTATACGCGTCCATTAGAGGACCGATCTTCAATCTCCTTGCCTTCCAAGTGTGCCGATAGATCCAGAGTGTGTTGAGAGCACCAGACCGTACCATATTTGATGTCCATTGTGACGTCAAATTGGTACGGAAAATCATTTCACTCGGCAGCACATCATCCGGGAAAATCTATCTAGATCATGAAACAGCTCATCAACTCCCTGGGGCTACTTCTCGGATGCCCTCGCGACTTTCTATCAAGGTACATAATCAACTTTTTCGTTATCAACAGCAGTGCATCAATGTTTGTTTTCCACTAATCTAAATACAGATTTATAGAGGTTTTAGGATTAACGTTATATCTGCACAAAAGGAACAAGAAGGCATAATGAGTAGTTTCCAACTCCAACCTAACTGATTGAATTCTTTTTGTTGAGAAATGATTGAATTTGGTGATTTGTTTATTCTGAAAGTGAGGCAATGGATGGTGGGTGATGGCCAAAGGTAGGGTTGCCTTGTTATTTTATGCTCAGAAATAGCTATGCTCAAAGAGTTAATAAAAGTCTACTTTACTTTACACTCTCGAGATTTCCCTTTTTTATTTCTCGTTTTACCTTGACATTTACTCGGATGTGCCTCAATTGCGAGCAACAACTTCATTAGCAAATACTGATCCTTCATTGGCCTGCGGGTTTTGCTCGCGAGTCTCCGAAAATAAAGATCCAGGCCTCCGATTTTGGAGGCAGTGTCCTCTGAAAATGGCTACCCTCGACCAGAAGACAAGAATATGACGGGCAATGAGGCCAATGATGGCACCTATGAGGTAGCCGGCAGGCCGATAACTCATAACATGACCTATGTGGTTCGACTCGCGAATATTCCTCGTGGTATTCTCCCATAAAAGGGTAAAAGTATGAGACTGAAGACGAACGGTGTACTGCATTAGAAGACATACATATTGTACAGCTCATCTTCCAACACAACGGCCTAGCCACTTCCGAGGATGGTTGCAGAAACAAGTACGTGGCACGCCAAATCTTACGTAGATTGGTTAAACAAGGTTAGCTCCCTACTTTTTTATTCGCCGAGGGCAACTGGTCTGCCCAGTCGTCCAAGATTCGAGCTCCCACACTCTCCCCAGCCCCTTCCTGTTCTGAATCTTTACGCGAAACCCTCAGAATCTCGAAATATCGCGGCCAAAAAGCCAAGTCATAATCCAGTGAACCAGAACCATGATCTTATTTCTTATGCTCATGCTTCGGGTAATATAAGCGCCCCTCCAGAGGACCCAGGCGAGCCTACCCGTCAGGCCTTCGGACGAACTTTGGGCTATGGCACGCCAGCTGCCAATGTAGGCGATTGTGCCGAGATTGAGGAAAACGAAGGGCTTTGATTTGTTACCAACGGCTTCGCAGGAGCCATACTTATTCAGGGCCTTAGCCAGGTATTTGGCCTGCTGTGAGGCGACCTGTGCGGTGGCGGGGAGCGCCTCGCGCTCCATGACGGCGCAGTCGCCTATGGCGTAGACTTCGGGGAGGATGTCGTTGGGGGCACTGTGGCCGCTCTTGGAGTCGATGGCTTGGGCAGACCCAGTGGCGACGCGGACACGGAGGTGATCATCGACGACAAGACCGCCGCTCTTCTCGGCCTTGACAATGTGCCAGGTCTGCTGCTTACACAGCTGCTGTTCCTCTGGGGTGACGGGGGCGCGGATATCCTGTTCGACAAGCCTGGCAACTAGGGGATTCTGCATCAGACCCGTACTCCAAACAACAATCCCGGCGCCAACCTCATCGTCGTACTCTTGGATCTTGATCTTGAGGCCACCCTTGCCATCCTCATCCGGACGGATTCTCTGGAGGTGATGCTGAGTCTTTATATGGATGCCCTGGCGGCGGAAGGTGTCGATGGTGTAGGAGGATAGCTTCTTGTCGAACATGGGCAGAATCTTGGGTGCAATGTCGTAGACGGTGATGCGAACAAATGGCATGAGGTCAGGGTAGATGCGAGCGAGGTCATCGTGGATGAGGTCGTGAAGCTCAGCGGCAAACTCTATGCCCGTGGGACCGCCGCCGACGACGGCAAAATGGAGCAGCTTGCGGCACTGCTCGTCGGTCGTGGAAGGGAGTTCCGCGCGCTCAAAGCACTGTAGGATGCGAAGGCGGATGGAGCGGGCGTCGCCGACGTCGCGGAGGAAGTTTGCATGCTCACGAACACCGGGAATGCCAAAGGTCTGGGAGTAGGCCCCGACGGCGAAGATGAGTTTGTCATAGGGGACCGTGATCATCTCACCCTTACCCTTGGTGAGAGTCTCCTTGACGGAGCCGGAGGAAGGGGTTTGAATAACGGACACGGCTGAGGAGCCACTGTCTCTGCCATCATTGTGCGGCGATGATTGAGTGGCGGGTGGAAGTGTGCGAGAGTTGATCTCGTCAGCATCTGGGTTCGTCTCGACACGGATGGTCCTGCTGGTAAAGTCGACATCATCGGCCCAGCCTTGGTGGAAGCGATCCGGCTGCAGGCGGCGAAGGGGCTCGAGGATGGAGCGGAATTCGAGAGTGCCGACTGAAGTGGATGCCAGTAGCGGAGTGAAAACAAAGTAGGAGCGCGGCGAGATGATGATGCGCTCGTACTTGGCGGGGTCAAGATTGCGGACCAGCGCGTAGCCAGCCCAGCCGGACCCCAGGACGACGACCCTCTCACGCTTTTTGCGCCCTTCTGTGTATGTTGTTGCCTTTATTTCGGAGTTGTCGGTCGTTCCTTGAGTGTGCTGTGGGGTATTTGCGGGCCTAGCGGCCATTGATAGAGAGGTAGAAGAGGCAACAGCAACGTCTCGGCAAATGAGAAATCGAGAACGAGGGCGGCCCAAGCTCTGCCAGAAGCTCCTGATCAACCTCGAAGACGCCATATCATCTGTGGATCTGATCAACTGAACTGTAATATTTGATGTTCGTTGAAGGTGATTAAGAGAAGAAAAATGGAGGGAGTCGAGAAAGCCTGGAAGACTTTCGACAGTATGAACCTACACTGACGTCATATGGACCAAACCCGGGCCTGAACCTACGCACTCCTATATTATGTCTTGGAATTTACTTACAAGCTAATTAATTAATCAGTATTAGTAACGGCCTTATCAGTCAGTACAGCTTGTTGAGAAGGCTGGTCGCGTTGGGCTAGACTACTCCTTTAACAGCTTCCAGACCTTATGCAATCGGCCTCAAGAGCTTGAACGCCTTCTCTATGGCTGGCACATTGTACGACTGAAGGTAGAGCGGGAATCGGGGATTGACGTAACTGTCCTTCTGGCAAGGTGGTGACCTGAGACTAATGCCAGTCCATCCAGGCATGTCGTTATAGTCTCTGGCGATGGGCTTAATAGAGGGAGGTCTAATATCGCGGAAGAGGTTCGTGATGGCGGGATCGATGGTCCTGACTCCTTTTTGGATGATATAGAAGAGAATGATGGGCTTAGTCTGTTAGAAACGGTTATGTTTATTCGTTCTGGATACTCACGTTATTGGGATTAGCATTAGCGTTTTTGAGCCAGTATGGCCAATTAATCACACCGACAGGCTGCTTCTGAAAAAGATGCTTGTTAGCAGCTTGATAAACCTCCCCGGCTTGCTCACCACTGAAGATAAAGGCCTTAATTGCCTAGTTGCAGTGCTTAATGTTGTAGATCTTGGCAGTAACTAAAATTGCAATGCTAAAGTTGTAACTAGCTCCCTTTATGGCCTAGAAGAGGTTAAACTTCTAGTCGACTATCTTGAAAGACCTATTGGTGAGGATGACGTTTATGGTGAGAATCTGATCCGCAATGATTCTATAGTGACCCTGGAGCCAACCACAGCTACCTCCGAGAGTAGGTCCCATGTAGCTAATGCATTTATAGGTTCTGGTCACTGCAGCTGTAAGCACCACGTATTTAACCGATTGAAGCTGACGTACCTGTCTGCTTTAGCAGCGTAGAAGGTATCGGTAACCTTCTTGGATACCGTTCTGCCACTAAATTTGACCGTCTTTCTATTGGGGAAGATCTTCATGTCGTTGAGCTGATTGAGGTAAATCTCGATACTGTGGTCTATTTGACTGAGGGTGGTCATTGCTCTGTGGACGGTGTTGAACACGAGGAAGGGCACGGCTTTCTTATTGGCGAACTTGACCTGAGAGGATACATCAACACCTGCGCTGCAGCCTAAACAAGGTCTGACACTCACTATCTCGGCAAACAGTGAAGGAAATAGTGTGGCCATAACTAAGTCGATGACGATATCATATTTAATATCGTATTGCTTGCACGGTACTTTTATAACGTGCAGTGCAAGTAATATCAGAAGCCGTATAATACAGTGCATAGTCGTTTAAATATTGTGCAAGTACTATACAATATAAGCAATATAAGGTTTTTTTTTATATATAAAGTATTATAAAGATCTTAATTTAAAAGACCATTTACTAATAAAATGTAATCCAGTTAGGCTGTTAATCTGCACTTAGCTAATACTATCTATATCCTGGAAACCAGACTGGGGTACACGGACCAAGATTTTCTGTATTCAAACCCATTTAAATATCAGGCAGCAATAGGCTAAGGAGACTTCGGCTACATTAATTAAGAAAATAGCGCACCCCCGCCGCCCTTCCTTCATCTACTGTCATTACCCCTCTTTTCTGCAGTCGGGTCCTTCTTGCCCTCCGGCGCCGGCTTAGTACCTCATTTGCCTGTTGAAGGTCTTAGACCTGACCCTGTAATAAGGTAACCTCATGCATAACTGCCTTTGTTCCCTTTGAAAGAGACTTCAGAGCGCCTAGGATTGACTCTGGGGAGCTGCTCTGATGCGTGATAATTCGTCTTTCAATATATTCAGACTGAGACCCAGCCTTAAGCACGGTCTTTGGGGTCTTTGAGACCTAAGGTATTGACGGGCTAGCCACCTCCTCAACTGGCGTTGGAGTCCGTTGCTGCATATTAAGCTTTGAGACCACATTATCCGCATTAAGAGGAACAAGCCTAGCTCCTCTAAAGGCCGACTTGATATTTCTTTCTGTCATAGTGGCTTAAAATGCGGCATAAAAGGCCGGAAAGAACTCAGTCTTTGGAACATAGGTTATAGAGCATCTGATCGAAGGCTCTATTTCTTAACCATAAGTAATCTTAAGTATGCTAAAGCACCTGATATTAAGGGGCTGAAGTAGATAAGATAAATAAGGCGGCATATAAAGCCTAATAATCTTATTTTCCTTGCAATATCTTTTAAAGTTGATCAAGTAGTGCCCACAAATCAAATGCAATCAAACAAATTGCCAAACAAATCAAACAAATATCCCAAAATCTTATTTCAAATCAAACAAATAAATAGGAAAACTTGGATTTGAAATGACATTTGATATATTTGATACAAGATATGAGGTTGGAGATATGATCAGTTACGCTGATGAGCGTCTCTGCGGATTACCCGGAACCCGATGAATGCTAGAAGCTGCCGAGTGGGCCTCAACCTTCCTTTGTCATCACACTTTCTTGGCATACAAGTGTTAAGGAAGTGGCCTTGTCTACACCTAAATCCTTCACAAGTGCACAACAGGCGCCTCAATTTGCGCTTTGCGCAGCCGCAAGCCGCGGCGATGGCTTCGTCTACGACGAACCCGCCCGCTGCTCCGGACCCCTTCGATTGGGGGATCCACACTCCCGCCAATCTGAACCGAGGAGCCCGTGCAGCCCTCTTGCAGAACAGCCCTGCGGCCGTCAACGGCACCATTGGTGTTTCACCCGGTCCCAGGCGGATGGCTCAGACACCATCCTCACCACTCATCGCCGCCACAACTGCTGCAGCTACGGAAGGAGCTGCACGCGCCAGCCCGTCATGGGTTTTTGAACCGCAGCCAATCTCTATCATTGAGTCAGCCAACGATCTCGAGCGAAAACACATGGAAGAATATAACACTAAGCTGATGGTTTTTCAGGCCTTTTGTGCCAAGTTTGAAGAAGCGGCCCAGCAATTCGCCACCGGACCGCAATGACGTTTCGCTCAGCAATTTGCCGATAGTTTCCTCGCCATTTGGAAAAGGCTCGAATTTGGTGCTGCGGTCTGTTTCGGCCGGGAAAACAGCTGCCCGGGTCGGGTCATTTGGGCGTATACAGCGACTATGATCTCCTTTAATAAAGCTACTGTCATCATAGGTGTTGATAACATGTATCTCTTCTAGAATTGGTGGAGAATTCATTGATTAACGTCCCCCACCCGTGAGTGCAACATACCAGCGAGTGCAACACGATACTGTACAGCTAAAAATAAACTACCCTAGATACTTCAAGTCTACCAAAACATTATTTCGCCTTTCAAAAGCATTATTTTTTGGTTTAGTATACATAAAAGTAGATGTAACCTTTTTTTCTATATATTTAAACTAATTGGATAATAAAATACAGGGAGGTACACAGTGCTAATACACTTTTTCTCAATAACATCACAAATAAGTATGGAAACCTTTTTTAAAAAATTATGTTTAATAGCTGATAATATGGTCACAATATGTATAAGGTTTCTTCTGTTTTGAGCTAGACGCGGAGTTCTGAGAATTATTTGTAAATCTAGATTCTTATACCCTGGTTTTGTTGCACTCACGGGTGCGGGACGTTGCTTCAAAATAATTTGTATGGTGTTTTGGCCGAAATTGCTTCATTGAACTAACTTTCCGTACCACGCTTTGTATTATCGTCATGACCGGGGTTATATGGGGCGGGGCACGGGATTGAGCTCGTCACCAATGGAATATCTTTTCGTCCCTGCAGGGGTATGGGTTATTTGACTTCGTTACAAATCCCATTGTTCTACAATGGGGGGCAATAAGTTTGAATACCGGGCGTGTATCTTTTTAAGCTGCTAGCTTCTTTTAGGTAAGTCCGTGCGTATATATTAGCCTCACACGCAGCTTTTAATCATACTGATTGGCTGTCTTAAGCCTTTAAGTGGGACCAGAAGTCTGCTGAGACTTAAACAAGCTAAACAGGGGGTGCCAGTACATCAAAAGGTATTCAAACTTATTGTCCGCCACTGTATCCCCCATCTAACATGGGTGCAGTTGATCCTCGACCCTGTCATTCCTTAGTCATTATTATTGTACAGTTGGGCTTGTGCGAAAAGGGGAGGATCGGTGACGAGGCAAGGGGAGCACTTTTCAAAAAAAAAGTGGGAAGATCTTTGTGGCAGCTGTCAGAAGTAAAGAAGCTACATAATAGGCAAAGATACTCGAGCGGCATGTCGATAGCTCTTTGCCGGTACAGTAACCGTTGCTCTGCATCTCAATGAGTATCGCGAGAGGAGTAGAGAGCCGTGCTCCAATAACATGGCGTCATCCTGGACACTCGGCAACCGGCAATTGCGCCCACGCGAAAAACAGTTTTCCAGTGGGAGATTAACATGTACTCTGTCCTGATCTGCCGATGCGTATTGATGACCAGAGCCGAAGAAATTACAGGATGTGGTGGAGAGGTGCTAGCGTCTCACCACTCCAAAATAAGATATGTAGATTGGCGGCTGGGAATGGGCTCCACTTTTATCACAATATTGTTCTTGTATCCAGAACAGAAGGGGGAATTGAACCAACCCCTCCCTGACAGACTGATCAAAGAATCAAGTCGACAATCAATAACATCACCACATTCTGGTCCACACTATGATACACTCACCCCATCGTATTCGTGCGTATCTAACAGGTACAAGGTATAAGGGTTACATTGCGTTTCTGGTGGTTATTCTTGAGTAGGGAACAGAGGGCTTGGAAGAGAACAGTGATCGGAATGGTCTGGTCTGGACCCCTAGACCAGACCAGACCAGACCAGTTGCTTACATAACAACCGGTCCGACCAGACCGGTCCGACCAACAAGACCGCCAAGAAATGAGGCTGAAGCAAAATAAAGAGGAAAGGAAGTATATTTGTCTACTTTACATTGATCTTACTGTCGTCATTCTTATTATCTTAGCTCTCACCATCATCCTCAACAGAGTCATAGCGAGACAGCCAGTACACAATAGCCTCATCGAAGCTTACCTCACCGTCATGGAGTTGGTCGGTAGAAATGTATTGCTCATACAGATCAGCTGCAGAGGCGGGACCGAAATCACGGCAGGGCAGGGGAGGGTGTAAGAGACGTTGACGATAACTATTGTAGCCAATAGGGATGGCAGAATTCGAGCTGCAGACTTTATTACCAACAATAACATATAGTTAAACAGGTTGTTGCACACTATGTTAAGCAATTATTCCCACGTATTGCCTAACAAAAGACAATTGCCCGTGTTATAAAATAAGGCAGAGAACCTTAGAGGAAAAAGCAGAAAAGACCTGTTCTAACTATGTTGGTCTAAAATGCAGCCACTAGCCGCCATTTGCCTCTTAGCTTAATCTATTTATAGCAGTTAATGGTCGGACCGGTCGGACCGGTCCGACCATGGTCTCCAGAAATCACCAAACCGAGACCGAGACAGACCAGACCATTCCGATCACTGTTCCCGTATCAGCCAGCACTGACCTTGTTCCCTGAAACAGCCATTCATCATGGATCTACTCAGTAGATGTCATCATAGCAACACCATTAGACTGTTTCACCAGCCTCAGACTGTAAAAGGCATAAAGAGTGCGAGGTCGTGAAGAGCGAGATCAAAGCAGGAATTTATTACTAACACGAAGGTTTATTTCCAGGTTTATTTCCAGGTTTATTTCCAGAGTTTCGGCTCTGATTATCCCAAAGTCGAGTCACATTGTGAACGGAGCAACATCTGTAATTATCTGCTATATGTTTGCTTCAATACTAGCTTCAAATCTGTCGGTTCTCATCAAGTCCTGCCCCCGTCACCAAGTCCCGTGCACTAGGTTGGCCCATAGCCGGAAGGTATATTTTGTACCATGGCCAGAGCGTCTCTATGGCCCAGGTGCGTAGTATTCGCAGACCGGCAATAACCTGGAATACACCAATGATCGAGTGCGTGTTTCCAAATTGAATGCCCGGGAAAACGTTCTATATAATAGTCAGCAAAATCTACGGGTCAGAAAGAATATCTTACGTACCGTTCTGTTCAGATGCCTTGTAGTGATAACAAGAGACCAGGTATGCCCCTCCACCACAACGCCTGGAATGAAGTCAAGCTCCTTGACAGCTTTTTCTCCGGCTTTTGATATAAGGAATTCCCATTGCGCAGCGTTCCATATACCTAGCTGTTGCTCTCCCTTCGCAACACCACCACCGTAACGCTTAGTCTCGATACTGAAGGCTATAGGGAGTAACTGGCTGGTGGTCCAATTCAACAATGGCATCCTGTTAGAGTCAAACCACTGGAGCGGTTCATGGCCTCCTACATCATCATCCTGAGACTCGTGCACTATGCGGATAATGTAATCAACCCGGCTGGTCGGCTCGCTGAAGCGATGATAACTGAGGTTCATGTTTGTTGTGAAACTAGAAAGGTTAGAGACAGTTTCCCGTAGTTTCATCAAGCGCCATGCTTACCAAGGCAGAAAGTCAATCATATCATGGCCTGGTCCGTCTTGCATGTCATGAACAAACAAGTCTAATAAGCGGGAATGCACCAGGTTGTTCCATGCTCCCTCATCTTGCAGCTGGCTTGCGCAAGTATTTGAATGTTGAGCGATGCGCTGGGCATACCGAACCAAGTCCTTATCACAAGGCCTATCTGCCGCGGTGTCTTGCTCGAAAAACATGTCATCATATAATCTTCCCACGCCAACATCTCTGAGGCTCTGATAGAGAGATTTGGGCATGATGGAGCGTCCTCTGTTGACTGCATCAAACTGGTCAATGAGCTCCTGAACTGCCAGGACGTGATGGCCGAATGGATTCGCCCGCATAAGCTTATGGCCGAGAGGTCCTTCCAGAGGCCACATTTTTATTGGAGATTGAGATCCTCTGGAGCGCTTGCTACTCCGAGAATACGTGCTGCTGGTGTGAGATGACGCACTGGTTCCTGTGCTTTTCCCTCTTGACTTTTCTTTTCTAGGGTCACCTCGTGGTGTCTGGTCGTTGTCATTTTCATCGTCAGTATCTCGGTTCGCGTCATCGGCAGCTTGCCGCTTTTTCGGTGTCGAAACTGCCCCTGGCATAGAATCCATTTCCATCTGATTTAAAGATGCTGGTGGAGATAAGAGTAGTCGGCGTTTTGATGCGCATGAAGGGTCTGAGTCTGACAATTTTCTCCGTTTTGACGAAGCGTGACTTTTGACTTGGAATGAGGTCTCAGGATTCTGAAAACTAATAGGTATATCTTGAAGCCAGTGCGTGACTTGGCTGATTGTTGTATCGAATCTCATGGGATGTAAGTTTGAGGTGTCGTCGCTGTATGACAATAAGCCTATTCTAATGATGAAGATGATAACAGAATGAGATTGCAATGTTATTATTTTTGGAGCCTGGTTGTTGGGGTGAAAGGCTGACAAAGCGGGTCTAACTTAGTTCAGTTAGCGTAGTCTCACACTAAAGCTCAAAATAGTTAGCCTGATACCCTACCGGAATCCGCTAATCTAGAAAAAGAATAAGCTATAGGGTAAGACTAAAATATTTATAAATTAAATTTTCTGCATATAAACCTCTAGGGTCGCTACCGGCCTTGCCACTTTTCCCCTTGTTACTGCTGTTTTTATTGCTGTTCTGCTTAATCTTGGAAAGTCGTCCCCTATTATCCGAAAAAGCTTCCGAAAAGGCGAAGCAGGTTAAGGAGTAGGGTACCGACGCTAACGTTGCCGGTGATTTCAGTGGAATTGCTCGTAATACAAGTTGAGAAAATAAATCACTAGGATCCTGATTTATCGTAGCGTAAAAGTACTCAATTATCTCGTGAGGCAAGTTGTTTCTGTCGCTATTGCAAGATTTAAATACCAAAATGAACAAAAGGAATCCAGTTTCCTTCCTCCTCTCTCAACTCATTGTCAGTAGACTCTACCAATATAATGTCCCGCGACTTGGTGTGATTCCCAACTCCATTAAGAAGCCTCACATTATCTCTCAATTTCCGCGTAGCCTCATGGAGGCTTCGACTAACACGATCTTCTGTTATTCCCTGCAGCAAATTCCTGTACGTTTCCTCTGCCACGCTCATACTAGCTTGGTCTTCAATGGGCCATAAAGAACCGATGACGTGGCGAAACCCAGCTAGTTGGTAGGCGGCAACGAGATGAATACTCTCATCCTGAAATCTGGACATAGTAACGCTACCTGTCCTGCATGCAGCAAGGAATGCTAAGAATGGGCTCCTTTCGCTCAAGTTCACTTCGAGAAGGCTCTCCACCGTCATTGGATCTTTTTCTTTGTTATGAAGTAGCAAGGTGCTGTGTAATGGATTCAACGGATCTTCCATAGCATGACCTGCAAAGTGAAACATGGCGCAGGTTTTGAGAAGCTGGAGGATGCTCTGCTTCTCCGCCCTGTCATTGCTCAGCACGGTACTTGTAAAACCATTAATTGCAAAAAGATTCTCTATCTTCCGCACTTCCTTAATGGCATAGTGGAGGGTCGAGCAGCCTGGTGTATTCGACATTCCAATAAGAACAGCATTATCTTTGTTTGGCTGGGGAAGCCAGGAGGAACGTGCTCGGCCTTCCAGAAGCGCTTTAATTGAAGAGCTGTATGAAGACACGGCTCGGTCAATCACACTGTCTGCGAAGGGAACAAAGTGACGACCGGCGGCGTGGAACGGCAATCTGCTCAATGCGCCAGTAGGAATCCACCAGATGCGAGGCACGGATGCGCCAGGCGATGGTAAGCCAATTCCAAGCCCTTCCAAGATTGGGTTGGCGATAGAGTCCCAGAGCCGTTCAAGGAAAGCCTTGTCTTGTAGACGGCCAAGCGGCACATTCATGTCCTCAAGACTGACTCTGAGATTCATGATGCGGACATTGTCCCGCTCAATGAGGATGGCGTCGACACCACTTCGATATTCACTCTGATTGAGCATAATAATAGGCCCATCAGCAGCGGCGTCGAGGATGTTCTGATCACCCGGCGGCTTCAGAAAGTTCTCAAACCCAGGTTTCTGTCGGATAACACTCAACAGCGCATCAAACTCTTGACTTAGGTGGTGTTGTCCGGGCGAGTTAATTTGGAGTTGATCTCGAAGCTCGATAAATTGATGGGCCATCTCAGGGTCCTCTCGTTGTAGAGAAGTTGGATCAGTACGTAACTCTGCCACTGAAGAGGCTAACGACCCACGACCCATCTCAAGCAACCGGATAACCTCAAAACCGCCTTTCCCAGCGTTCAGAGCAGCCGCGGCGGCGTCAGAACTAAAGCCTGCGACATCATCTTTGCTCAGGAGTCGCTGCTTATCTGAATTTAGAATTTCACGCATTGAGAGCTTCGGGATAAGCTCAATGGTAGCAATGGCGGCCTCATACGCCGCTAGCCAATTCTGCATCTCGCAGCAGAGATGAAGGATCCGCCGTCCAGCCTGAACGCGGTACAAGACCGAAGGGTAGTGAGAGCTGCGGAGGGCTTCCCACGAAAGCTCCAATACTCTTAAAGCTCCTTCTTTGGAGACTCCTTTCGTATACTGTTCATAGTGCAAAGCACCGAGGAGGTTCTGTAAGTGCGGCCGAATAGGGTGGTTATCGTGAGTGTATTCAAGTATGGATTCAGCAACACTAACAGCCTCGTTTACGTCGCTGGCCGCATGTCTTTGAAACAGTCGAAGTGCAAGGTTGTAGCCGACCTCGGTGTTTCTTGCGTCTTTCGTCGGCGTGGTGTCGCGAGCTTCGCGAAGTAATTTTACAGCTTCGTCAAGGTTGTCCTTCTGATCGGTAGCAAAAGCACGTCCACCGAGTGCATTTGCGAGAGTACACAGCATTAATGGTCTCCGGGCATCATTCCATTCCATCATTTGCAGTGCCTCTCGTGATATTTGGATAGCGCGGTCTATATCTTCAGTAGAGCCTCCCTCGTTCTGCTCGTAACGTCTTTGTATGCTTGCAGCAAGATTGCCCAACCACTCCATTCGACTGGTTTCCCAGTCGGGTCCATGCACGGTAGAAATCAAACTTTCCATAATGTTGATCGAACGATCTAGAGATTCCAAAGAACCCGTTAGTTGAAAGAGTTCATCGAGTCTGGCTGCTAACGTGTTCAAAGCATGG
Source organism: Fusarium oxysporum f. sp. lycopersici 4287 (assembly GCF_000149955.1). Classification (NCBI taxonomy): domain Eukaryota; kingdom Fungi; phylum Ascomycota; class Sordariomycetes; order Hypocreales; family Nectriaceae; genus Fusarium; species Fusarium oxysporum. Next base: position 2,049,193 of record NC_031000.1, read on the forward strand.
ACCTCCAAGCCAGGCTGCTGCTGGATGGTGCCTATTGGGCTACTCAAAATGAACATAGCTTGTGGAGAAGCAGCAACAGCCTCTTCACTAAGCCTGATCGACTCATCAAGATCCTTACGGATTCCTTGTTGCCAGTATCGATGCCCCAACGCCTTTGCATAATTGTTCGCTCGATAAGTCAGAAGAATTCCATCTCTCGCCACAGACTGATCTCTGTAGAGCTCTGCGCTTAGTTCTATCGCTTCTTTTAAAACTTCAACATCGTCGATGATGGGGGAGTTTAATAGATATTCGATGAGCTTGTCTGTCGCCTTGATTTGCTCCTCTTCCTCGAATTCGCCAATGCATTTGCAGATATCGATGACATCTTTGATTTCCTGGGGAGTACCGTCGCCAACAAGCGTTGCAATATCGAGGTCCATGCCATGGGCTGGAATATCTTCTTGATCTTCGCAGACGTTTTGTAAATACTGTAATAACTCTGCGGAACTGAGGTATTCAACGTTATCCATGACTTTGATAGGATTGTCACCAAGTAACTATTAACAACGGGCTATCGAGAAGACTTTGGTGGAGAGGCAGGTACATGTATTAATAAAAAGTAATCACACCATAAATCTTACTTTGAAATGATGTAATTTTCAACCTGTTGGCATTCTTACGTGAGATACCAGCGCTGCAAACACATTAGCCACGGCTTGCAGCAGCCCTTCACCCTTGATTGTCCAATTATTGAACTTGATGCTACCCCCTCTCTTAGGGACTGGGCAAAAGTGCAGTCTGCAGCTATCTGCAAGCAGAGCATTTTAATATCATTTAATTGGCTAATATTTATGCAATTTAAGGCCGTAAACGCCACAGAAACTCAGCCAAGGAGAATCAAGAACGCTTGCTGGCCTCAAATGCAGACAGCCTCATTTTCAAGCGATTTAGAAAATAGCTTAGGTTCGTTGGGAAGACTAGCTTCGGCCACAAGACCGAACTCCAAATAATATAGTAGCCATAAAAGGTACTCTAGCTTGCACTGTGAAGAGGGAGGACTCAAATATACATCAGTACCAGAGTTAATTATATCCCTATTTAGCCCTCTTCTCTTAGTAACGTGTTTGATAAGCGAGTGTCACAGACAAGCGAGTGTCACAAAAACCCCTCATTATACATCATTTCTATTTGATCAGATACTTCTCAACCACCAAATATGTCAGACTCCTATAATGAAGCTAGAATGCTTCTTGCACTTCAGGCCCTTCAAAATGACCCAAAACTAAGTATCCGACGTGCCGCAACTATCTATCAGGTTCATTACCGTACCTTACATCGCCGTCAGAATGGCATTCAATCACGGCGTGATTCTATACCAAACTCACGTCGATTATCTGATCTAGAAGAACAGATAATAATTCAATTCGTTCTTGACCTAGATTCGCGAGGGTTCCCTTCGCGACTCCGTTTTGTGGAAGAAATGGCCAATTCTCTGCTTGCCGACCGCGACTCGTCACCTGTCGGCAAGCGCTGGGCTCATAACTTCGTGAAGCGACAACCAGAGCTAAAGACGCGTTTATTTCGGAAATATGACTATCAGAGAGCTAAATGCGAAGATCCATCTATTATTAGCGGCTGGTTTAGGCTCGTACAGAACACAATCGCGAAATATAGTATCCGATCAGATGATATCTGGAACTTTAATGAGACCGGCTTTATGATGGGCATTATTATGGCCGGAATGGTTATCACAGGTTCAGAAAAACAAGGAAGACCTAAGTCAGTGCAGCCTGGAAATCGAGAATGGATTACAGTGATCGAGGCGATTAATGCGGAAGGTTAATCAATCGCGCCGTTTATCATTGGTGCAGGCCAATATCACCTTGCGAATTGGTACCGAGAATGTAACCTCCCGGGCGATTGGGTTATTGCAATAAGCCAAAATGGATGGAAAAATAACCAACTGGGTCTTGAGTGGCTAAAGCACTTTGATCGGTCTATAACTAACCGATTAACTGGTCCCTATCGTCTTCTGATCCTTGATGGCCACGAAAGCCACCACTCTGCCGATTTTGAGAGATATTGTAAGAAGAACAAGATTATAACGCTCTGCATGCCGGCTCATGCATCTCACCTACTTCAGCCTCTTGATGTTAGGTGCTTTAGGCCGCTGAAACCGGCATATGGGCGACAAATAGAGCATCTGATTAGATGCTCTATAACCCATATTTCCAAGACTGAGTTCTTTTCTGCCTTTTATGCCGCTTTTCAAGCCACTTTTACAGAAAGCAATATCAAGGGAGGTTTTAAAGGAGCCGGACTTGCTCCTTTTAACCCGGAAAATGTCATCTCAAAGCTTGATGTGCAGCTACGGACTCCAACACCCCCCGGGGAGACTAGTCAACCATTAACGCCATGGGTTTCAAAGACCCCAAAGACAGCAAATGAGGCCCAATCTCAGTCTGAATACCTTAAAAAGCGAATCAGAAGGCATAAAAGCAGCTCCCCAGAGTTAATAATTAAAGCTTTAAAGTCAAATACTAAAGCAACAAAGGCAGTTATGCATGAGGTTATCTTATTAAGAAGTGAGCTCCGAAATCTTCGAGATGCAAATGAGATACTAAGCCGGCGCCGAACGAGAAAAAGGACTAGATTACAGAAAGGAGGGGTAATGACTGTAGAGGAAGCATCACAAGCAATTGATCAGATGGATGTTAATACGCAGGTAGTAGCAGAATCATCGAAATGTGGTAGTCAAGGAAGGTCGGCGCGACCGGGTGGTCGGCGATGTGGTGTATGCCGCAAGGCCGGGCATAATGCAAGGACCTGTCAGGTGGTAATAGAGATATCCGAGGAAGAGTATAGTGAGTAGTTTTATCTAATTAGATAGTTTGTGAGGTTTTTATAGTAATTTCAAAGTCAAGGGCTAGGATTTTTATGATGCTCGCTTGTCTGTGACACTCGCTTATTAAACACGTTATGCGTAATTGCAGTATAACAAGTTTCTTGCAAGTGAGGACAACGGACCCTAGTAGGAAGTCTCAATCATCCAACCCAATCTACCTATTCGTTATTATTCCAGAATATCAACTTCTAGTGTGCAAGTTATACGGATTTGCAACCCTACCTAACGAGGTTAACACACACCTCAGGATAAAACACAACGACATTGCTCTGGAGTGCCGGCGTAAGTTGGTCGAGCAGGTCAATGCAATCCCAAATCTTCTCCAAAACCAGGCTAAACTTCAACTACCATACATACCGATTAAACTGATTTCTTGCCTTGCTGCACCAAGATTGGACGGACGGAAGTGCCGGAAATGTGGCTGTATGTTCCGCCAAGCCCAAAAGATGAGGCTCCATTGTATGAAGGAGTACCTCTGGAAAAACCCACGAGACAGAGGAAGGCCAATATCAATTCTGGAGCCGTCTGCTGAGTTACCATGGATCGAGGGCGTCGCCTGTCAACGGTTCTTTCCTTCTCGGGAAGGTAGCAGATGGTTCGAGGTCCTTCAAGATACCGGAAAATCGAAGAAAGGGAAAAGTCTCACAAAATCATCTCGGCCTGATTTGAGCAAAGATGTCCGAAGCCTTAACCGTGAGGCGTGTACCTATCTAAGCGGTGTGTTAGAGCGAGAGGAGAATTATTTTTACCAGATAAATCAGCCACGCTTGAGTGCGAGGGACTTAGGCAGCGATGCTCTTGCATCTACCAGCCTATGGCCAGAGAGAACTCAATGGCGGGTCATCTTTGAGAACGCTCGACGTGACATCCTATGAGCAATGACGAGGTTACCAGATCGACGTCCATTGATGTCAGACTATGTTATGGCACAAGGGTGCCGGCAAGGGGATATGTGTATTAGGAGCTTGTACATGGATGAGCAGAAACTATCGTGTACTATGAGGGCCTTAGACTTGGTGATAGATCGCTGTGAGAACACAGCCCGTTACACCAGTCGCACACTCTTATGCTGGCTCTCGAGTCCGAAGCTTCATGTTTATCGCGAAAATCCATTCTGTCTTGTGGCGGAGAAGAGCAGCGAAACTAGATATAGGGTACTTCAGAAACGTTTTCTTGCCTTCGTTATCCGACTTCATAGAATATCGAATGTTCTGCAAGGAGACGTGGCGAACGTTCGGTTAAATACGGTGCTTTCTGCGAGACTGGAACGTTTATGGAGTCATAAAATTTGGAATATGTCCGATGTATCTAGGGGACTGTGGCCCAATTTTGGGAACTACCTCTGCGCCGAAGAGACTTCTGCCGCCCTGAATGAGGGCCGGTCTACTTCGGCTGAGCATGACTATAAAGAGAGTATAGGCAATAACGATGAGGACGATCTCGACCCAGATGGGGAGGATGATGATGGCGGTGATGGGGACTGGGACTCAGAAGACCATGAACTTGACCATGATGACTCTGCATATGGCAGCGCTCAGGCGGAGTTCAGCCGGGAAGCCCATCCAGAACTAGAGGTTTAAGCGGATATTGAGCTCGATATTGCAGCCTTTGATGAGTTCCTGGAGCTGCTCTATGAGGTTTACCTTACTCTGTGTACGGAGACCTTCATTGCTGGGCAGCCTGGCTCCATGCTATTAGTTTACTTCAGCGTTATTCTTGGTTTCTCTAAAGACTGCCAACACTTTTTGCTTGCACGACAATACTGTCCACAACTATCTGGGCTCATTTATATGCAGCGTCTATTGCTTCTAGAACGCGCATTGCCATTGAGGCCATATCACATTATTGGCATCCCACAACGGCCACATACACAACAACTCGAAAGGTTAAACGAAATTCGAGCGGGGCATATGGTCCTAGGTTCACAATCTCCACTTGCTGAGCTAGTCAGTCTTCGAAACTTTGGTCGCACTATAGCTCGCACTGAGCCACCGTCTATTCTTTTCTACTGGAGTGATGATGGGGAGACAGTTTCTAACGGAAGCTTACAATTAACTATGGATAAATTTCGTGAGCTTCCAGAGTATTTCACTTCTCGAGCGGAGGAATTATGTGGCAGTCTCATGTATGGTCTCGAACCTGAGATCGACTTAGCATCAGTTAAGGATGACTTGGCGAATTCACAGAGCGGATACTGTTTTGTTAACCATCCCGCGAACGGTCTAGAGTCGGCATATAAGGAATTACTGATCCGAGCCTATTCCTCCAGTAAGGGCGCCCTTGCCAGTGACGGCCACTGGAGGTGGCCTATCGTTATGTCATACCTTAAGCAAGTGACCGAACTGGAAGAGATGCTTGCTGGCGGTCTCTATGTGGAAGGCGGTTCATGTCCGCGAGTATGTGAGCTTTTTGCTCTTGAATGTGAGAACGGACCATTCACCAGTTGTGGAATTTACGTCTGGAATGGTTCTGTAGTGTATGTCGCACGGCACCACAAAGCGAAACGACAAACGAACCGCGAGTTCTATGTGGTTCGCTTCCTGCTAGCCAGATTAAGCCGGGTTATGTACTTGTACCTTGTCTATATCCCGGAGATTGGCCAATCTATTACGTCGAGAACAGGTTGGGCACTCTGAAATTGTGCAGAAGAACTCAGATGAACGAAACGAACGGCTTCTTTTTCATGTGAATGGAAAGGCTTGGTCTACTTCTCATCTTACCGAGATTTTGGTCAAGGCCACCTCAAAGACCTGGAACCAGGCTATCAATGTCCGCTTATATCGCAAACTCGCCATCGCTATTACAGAGGCACGTCCGCGAGGTGTATACCCCATTCAATAGATACGATGACCTGAGCAGCGGCGCAGATAGGAATGCTGTGTTTGCGTGGCAAAGCGGACATCGTCCATTGCAACGGGAGACCACCTACGGCCTTGACGGAGCCTACTGTACCAATTACCACTGGTAATGACATCCATTACAGTTTTGATGGCCCGTGCACCTCTCATTTTGCTGGCGGCTAATAGGCGGACGGGTACCCGTCCTTCTAAAACTAGACGGGTCACGTCCGAGTTACCATATCTGGTATAGCTCACTCCGCTATCGGATTAGAACTATTTCGAGTGGTTTTACTTGAAGTCCATCAACCGCTAATTTTTACTTAAAGCAAATCGCTGACTTTAACTTGTATAGTCTTGATTTATCCGAGCTATAAGCTCATTATAAACTCTACTAAAGTTAGGACTAAACTACAATATAACTCTCCTCCTGTTCCGTGGCAGCATATAAGGCTTCTTGTTCATCGATATCCCGCTGAGCTATCTTCCACAGCTCGCCCATACCTCTTCTGCTTGTAAACAGTTGTCCGTTCTCGGTCTCCTCAGCGACTTGTGCTTTAATTCAATTATCTTCTGCTTTATCCCAGTCTAAGTAAGCCATCATCTCTTCTTTAGTCCATTCTCTCGGACCCGTCGGGGTTTTGCAGCACCTCCCCATTTGCTTATAATCAAGACACCAGCTGTAGCTTGCTTTTAGGTATCCCAAAGGTAAGCCCATTGCTTTTCAATACTGGCGATTACCAAGCCAGGCTCCTGGGGGTTAAGCCTTATACCAATCCTCTCTAGACTTGACGTATCTCTGATAGATGGCTCGTAGATCATCATGCCTCAGATGTATAGTTGGGTTTAAAGCTAGATCTCTCGAATTTAACTGTGGTAACACCTGCGGTCTACACGTCGATGGCATAGGTGATAGGTATCGAGGTTCTGGAGTCGTTATGTGTTGGTCCCCCCGCTCTGTTTCGATGGTCAACTGGGATGGCAGATCTTGACAAGTTGATTTATTCTCAAATTCGAAAGTTTCTAAAGTTGTGATTGGTTGCTACTGTATTTCGCCGAGCATTTTCATCACTGGTGGCCTTGGTTCCTCAGGGGTCGTAAAGGGTATCCACTTAAAGGTTTTCGAACATACCTGCGGCTGGTCTGAAGATATAACTGGCAATGCTCTTAGTTCCGAGTATCGTAGTGGACACTCCTTTGAGTTCCTTGCGTGACCTAGTATATGATATTTGCTGCATAAAGGAGGGTTTCGTATCGGCCTCGCCTTCTCAATGACTTCAAAGCCGCCAAGTTCTCTTCTCACACTAGATAACGACAAAGACGAATTCGTAGTCACTGGATCGACTCGCTGGCGGGGTTCTAAGAGGGGTCGCCGATTATCTTCCCGAGTCAAGTGCCAATGCGGATGAAAATCTTTGAGTTGTAGAGTCTGGCCTTGAGCTAATAAACCCTCTAGCTTGTGAGCGCAGGGCAGCCCTTGTGATCGTGAGAAAGAACCAGTATAGGCCGATAAAGGAGTAGAGCCTTGATGAAATAGAAGCTTTCGTTGCTGCTCAACCTTTCGCAAAGCTTCATGAGACACCTAACCACGTACTGCACTATAGAGAATACTGGAGAGTTTGATAGGTGTCCTGATCTTCTGCTTGGCTTGGTTCGACTTCAACTCCGCCAGTTGATTCAGTAGTGCATGCTTGATCGATCGCCAAGCTTTGAACAGGTCCAATGTAGATACTTTGAGGTGGCTCTTAAGCAGCCAGTGTATGCCTTCCACCCTTGAAGTAACGACGTTGTCAAAGTGGGGATATTGATTGACCCACGCCTTCACTAGCTTCTCTTTGTATTGATTAAGCCAGTTTGTCTTGATATGTTTGACTTCTTCGGTATAATCCGCGATGTATTTCTTCTTAAACTCGGATACACGTTCATGGAAAGTTTGTTCATTTGGTGACTTGATGATCGAATGCCAGTGGCCGTAAAACTCATTCCAAGCCTCGATTCCCGGGTTTTCCCCTTGAGTCTGGCGCGTAAATCTCGGCTGGCAGTAGCGAAGAACTGCCTAGTTAGCATGACAGAGACATAGCAGCGGCCTTGATGATGGGAAGCAAGTATCAACAGCATTCATACATGCTAGGCAGCGATCAGTCAAGATGACTGAGGGATGCCTTATCCTGCGGTTTTCGCACAGCGACTAGAATCGATCTAACGCCCAAAAATAGTCTTCTTCACACTCCCCACTCAGGAAAGCAAACGCGACACAGAACGAACGTTGATAAGAGTCGACACCGATCAAGTCTAAAAATGGCATGCCGTATTTGTTGGTTTTATAGGTACAGTCTAAGATTAAGACATCCGGATATGCCTATAGATATGCCACTGAATCGGGGTGTGCAAACAGAACAGCTTTGACTCGACCGTCTGGACCGGTTTGGAATTGACTCTAAAATCCTTCTCTAAACAGCTGATCAGCAAGCGCGTTTATGCTGCTTTGTCCTTGACAGACTTCTCGTCTAGCATCTGCAATACGATTGTATATGTCCTGCTGTGTCGCTATCATGTCGGTGTTCTGCCGCATAAACGTTCTAATTTCTTTAGGGGCTATCCCAGCGTTGGCAAGGCCAGTTAACTAAGATAGGTGCTCCTTAGACATTGTTCGAAGTACTGGGTGGGCAGTGGTATCTTGGCTTGGTTCATGGTTATGTAGTGAGAATCGGCTGTCAGAACGGTGCCGCAGAGTCCAGGTACTTCTATCATTATTTTCCTTCGCCAGTACAGAGAACTCGCAGCCTGTTGTTCGAGTTGTCGTCTTACGTTGGAGTTCTCTGGAAACGATTGGATGGTTACGGCGACAATCACACATGTATGTGATCGTCCTCCTGCCGGTTTTCTCCTTGGTTGACCTTCCAGTTATGAACGCATAGCCCCTGGTCGCTGCCCAGGCGTTGATTGCCTCGAATAACGCCTCCCGTGACTCATACTCGCCTTCAGGAGGGAGACAGTCACCAGGAAACGCTGTCGGACTTTGAGATTGGTTGACGTTCATAGCCAAGCAGTCGTCGTAAGCCCATAGTCTCGACACGATTAGCAACGAGGGCAATAAAACGCGACATTCGAAACGGCGCGAAAGAGATCGATAGCGGAGTGAGCTATACCAGATATGTCAATTGGGACGGGACCCGTCCAATTTTAGAAGGACGGGTACCCGTCCGCCTATTGACCGCCAAGAACGTCGATGCGTGCACGGGCCAGATTCTGTGTAATTCGGCACATTACAACAAGCCCTTGTTACAGTAGTAGGGAATTATGGGGAAAGTGGCAAGATGTAAGGACTCGTGAGGTTGAGGTTGTAAGGGATAAAATGAGGGGAAAACAATGTAACGAGATACAACATTGTGGGCCGTATGAGGCGTATCCTCCCGGGCGGAATAAATTCATTCATTCATTCGTAGGGAATTATGCCTGCCTCTCCGCTCTAACAGAACTTCATCACTAGTACACGACCTGAACGGCAGCCGATAGCGACCGTTGATCCCACCCCAGCCATTGCCATCATTCGATAGTCAGGAGGTAGCCAAAGCATCCCCTTTCCATCTTTTACAATCCATACACTGTCGGTACTTATACCCCAGTCAGAGTTGCGAAAACCCCGTAACATTGCGTTAGTCGACTGATTATCAATGGCAAGCAGTAGAGCCGGGAGATCCAGGTTCGGAAGTCTAATGTCGGTAGAGAGGAGAGAGTTTGTCATCGGATCAAATGAAAGGTGAGTAACCACCAGGTCAATCTCGAGCGTCTGCAGGCACGCGCCCGATGCTGCATCCCAGACCTTGACTGTCTTATCATCTGAGCCCGAGGCGAGCTGCTGGCCATCCGCCAAGAAGGCCACCGAGCAGGCTTTCTAACCATACACGTATGGTTTAGTTAAACCATATATTACTCATATATTGCCCATATACCTATACCATACGGTTTGAGGTGTATGACCATATATAAAGTTGCTCTGAGTCAAAGATAGTCAGGTAAGGAAATCGGTGGCACTAAAACACCTTGACCATCCTCCTGGTCCTGAATGGCCTCCCTTTCCAATAGATCCATAATGTAGAAAGGATACTTGAATGGCAAATCGGTTGCTTAAGCTATGCGTGGGCAACTTGGACTGCAGTGCAACGTCTCCGTAGCTCCAATCCTAAGGCAACTATCAAGATCGCTTCGAGTCACATTGTCAGGCTTCATGTCAAGATCAAGTCGCTCACTTATAGCAAACAGTTAGTACGATCCTGCCTGCTAGGCAACAGCTTCTGACTTGCAGGCAGCAACAGTATTACATATTATATAGTCTCATACGATTCCGCTCCTCGAGATAGAAATCAAGTCTCATTCGTTAACCTTACCCGATTCACTGAGCGGCCTTCTGACTGCTGTGGCCGACCGTCAGCTAGCCACGCCTCCGCGTCGCGCGACACTTCATGACGAAGCTAGTGGAAAGCCATGATGCCCGTTGATTGCTTGCGATGGACTCCTTCCTCAGCCGCACGCCTAGTGACCGCGAGTCCTCCATTGCTGCAACGATCGAGACGGCTTCTGAGATACCTGATAGGCAGAGCTTACCTTCCGTTGAATCTTCCACTTCAACAACTCCGAAGCGCAAACGCATCACTACGGCCGATGCGACGTGGTAACACACTCGAAAACCTCAAGGGTCCGAGCCTGAGCGCGCTGGGCCAAAGCAAGACTTAGTGTTCTACTGCAAATACTGCAGCAACCCACCGTACTCCACACGTGTCTACCACATTCCGTAACCACCTACTTAAGATACACTCAGTTGAAGCCGCTGGCTCGGAGCCAAATTCGACCAAGAAAGTGCGTACCAGCCTCATCAAAGAGGCGTTCAACAAAGCTGGCGAGATTGAGGTTGCTAAGCTTCTTGAAAGAGAGGAGCAAGTTCTTCGGAACGTACTTAATCCAAAGGCTGCAATGGAAGCCTTAGTCCAGCTGGTTACTGTCCGCAATCTCCCATACAATTGCAATACTTGGCCAGAGATGCACGCTTTGCTTATGGCGGCAAATTACACTGCAGAGGAGCTTATCAACACCTCCCACGGCCATGTCCAAAAACTCTGCTCAAACTCATATGCGATCCACAAAGATATTCTCCGAAAAAAGCTGCAATCCTCACCTGCCAAGCTTCACCTCTCCGCTGATGTATGGAGCGCACCAAACCACAAAGCTTTCCTAGGAATATGTGTGCAATTTATGCAGGAAGGCACGAAAAATCCCTGCCAGGCACTGCTGGCCTTGCCTGAACTTCCTGGCATAGACGGCCCTGGAAGCCACAGCGGAGCCGAGCAGTGGAAGCTCCTTCAGCCAGTGATTGAGGAGTACGGCATCTCACGCCAGCTGGGATATATTACGGGATATAATCACGGTTCCAATGACGTGCTATGTCGTCTATTGAGCCACTTCCTTGATGGACGAGGCGTCGCCTGGAATGCAAGACACCGACGGATTCGTTGCCATGGCCACGTTGTCAACCTTTGCGTCCAAGCGTTTCTTTTCATGGATAGCAAAGAGGCTGTGCTTGAAGCCTGCAAGCAGATTGAAGAGATGGACCAAACTTCGTTCAACATTGACATGATGTAAGGTTGGAAGAAGCGAAAGGAGCGTGGCTGGAGTCAACTCAGTCCGCTCGGCAAGTTGCATAATACTGCTATCCATATTAGAGCCAACGATTACAGGTAAAATCTCTTTCGGAGGCGTGCCGGCAAAGTCCTCGGGCTCGACAACGATACGCGCTGGAACTCATGGTTTCTCCTGCTCGATGCCGCTCTTGATAAGGAGGCGCATATCAAGTGGTATCAGGACAAGTACTACGACGCCCTTGTGGACGACTACTTAGCGCCACCATAGATGCGTATTGTTGTACAATAGTTGTATGTTGTGAGGTAGTGTTGTACAACTTTACTAGAGGAAAGGTAGTGTTGTACAACTTTACAACAGTTGTACAACAATAAGGTCACGTGCA